>NW_008795034.1:2597240-2625416 GCF_000699145.1 Aptenodytes forsteri
GGGGGGGGGGGTGCGGGGAGGGGGGTGGATAAATCACCCCTTTAATGTAGCATATGGCCGAAAAAAACCCCAACAAAAACCAGTTAGCCACAACATCAAGATTTTTTTTGTCTTACGAATGTACTTTGCAAGTTTCCTTGTTTACTAACACAGTAGAATCAATTCACAAAGGATGCAACTCTTCATATCAGATGGGACATAAACAAACATTATTCCACTGGATTAAGACACAAGTTTCTGTAAACAACGCTGAGTATTCCCCTTTGGCAGATGCAATGTCTGTGATCCCAGCACCTACCTGTGCTCTCTGCAGGCAGAGGATGCGTCAGAAGGGTGCTGAGTTCAGAGGAGCAGCAGAAACAACAGTGATTAAGTTGGGCACTGGAGAGACGGAGCTTTATTACAGAAGACACCAAGCTCCATGCATAAAGCTGACCAGCAGAAAAATCCCATGACCTGTGCGGCTTCTTCCTCCACCAGATCTGAGTTTTTTCAGATAATTAGAGTTCTAATTTATTTATTGCTCATTAAGCTTTTTAAGGCTCTGATCTTGTGAACACTCATGTGTTTCTGTTTATTGCTATGGTTTCAATTGTTGCACAAAACTGTTGCACAAAGTTCAATTGCTGTGTTTTTCCTTGTTATGGAATTGAGTCCTACAAATATGGCCTATTTAAAATTAAAATTAGGCAGTGATTAACGACTATTTCCCAAATCAAGAGGAAACAAAAAAGCCCTATTGAGACAACACAAAGCTGTATGCCTTCTGACAAATTTGCATGTTCCCCAGTCCTTGTCCCATTTGGGCTTTACTGGTAGAAAGAGGAAACTCACAAAAATACTCTTGTTTTCTCAGAAAGGTGTGTTTTTCCATTTAAAATAGCTTTGAGGAAAATACCCTACCAGCAATGTAGAATTGTTTTTCTCAAAGCGTAACAAAACATATTACAGCTCATACATATATACATATAAATACAAAGAGACATAAACAAAACACTTATAAAATCCTTGATTATTAATATGTGTATTTTCTAAACATTACTGGCTTCAAAACAAACTTTCCTTGAAAACACACATGAAGGATCATTACTGCTCCGACAGATGCTAAGAGCAGCTGCAGGACCCTCTGCAGAGATCCTGATGCTCAGCTTTCTCATGCTCGCAGGTGAGGCTTTTTAACCCCATCCTGCAGAAGGGTGGCAAGGTTCCCCGGGCTCCTTTAAAGAGCCTGGAGCAGAGAAAGGAACCACCAGGAACAGTCCCGTTTGAAGGAAAGTTTCACAGGGGTTTGAGTTGTGCTCTGATTTCTGAGTTACCCAGACAGCTGAACCTCAAGGAGGTGAAGTGTTCTGCTTGCTCAGTCAAGGTCAATCACTGCTGGAGTATTTGTCATGTTTCTCTCTCTGGCAGCTGTCAGAGTAAAGGGAGGCAGCTGGCTACAGCGATGAGCTAATGAAGCTCATCTGGTCCATTAGGTAGAAGAGGTGTAATGCAGAAGATTGCATGTTCAAACCCTACTATTAACTCATGCAAAAGTTGGCTGTGTGTTCTTTCCTGAAGACAGAGTGGAGGCTTGCCGCGTCATTACTGGGAATAAAGATGATAAATGACAGTTGCTTTTCTAACCATGTGCATCTTTTCTTTTCCCTCCAGTGTGACTCAAGTTGCTCCTGAGATCCACTTGGGGCAGTTACCACTCCAGTTTTTTTGTCCTCATGCATTTTATCAAGCCACTAGAAAGCATTTGCTCTCGGATGAGAGCACACGTTTCTTTGCATGCTCAGTGATTTGCAATCCTGCATGTCCCTGACTGGGCTGAGGAGCCCTGTGGTGGTGTGAATCCCCCCCTCTGGACCTGTTTGAACCTCCCCTGGGTGTACACCAGGCTGTAGAGCTCTTAATTATGCCCCAGGGATCATGCAGGGGCCCTTTCTCTGGTTTAGGTGAAACCACGAAATAGGAGCGCTCAGCATCTGGCTCTGATTCTGTGCTCTGCCACAAGTTCCCTAATCGACCATCAGCAAAGCGCATGGAGGGCAGAGAAACGCAGGGTTTGTTTTTGAACCCACACCCTGCACAGAGAGCTGATTCCCAGAGGTTCAGTTCACATTAAGCCAGATCCTTAGGAGAGCTCAGCACTCAGTAATATCTATGCTGATGTGGGAGCTGGCTTGTCTGGAGAGCTCAGCATCTATGCACTGAACTCTCTTGAAACCCTGGGAGTTTCTCCTGGTACTTGAATCAAAGCCAATCTCTTTCTGCCGTCTGTCCCTCAGTGTAGGAAAACACTGGCCTTCATTTCTCCGAATGAAATTCTCAACCCACTAAACTCAAGAGGACTTTTGCCTTTAGCTCTGACCTAATAGCAGGATTTTTTCCCCACTCTGCCTCAGTGCCCACCAGTAAAACTGGGAGTGTCATACTTCTCCTTCTGTTACACCTGATTTGTGAGCTCTCACGGGTACACACAGCAATGGTTTCTGCTGCTCTCCGGTCTTCTGGGTGCTAAAGGAATGAAAAATGCTTTAAAACATTTAATGACAAATTTAGAATCTTTTCAGGGGAGTCCTCAACCAGCTCGTGGGATTTATATGGCAGAATTAATTTGTCTGTAAATTAATCCACAAAAATGCTAGTACCCCTGGGGACTTATTGATACAATATAAAGTTACAGATAACATCTTTGCCAATGTTCTGTAGTATCAGTGCTGTTGTCTATCTTATTTTCTCCCTTATAATTTCTTCTTGTCGGTCTTTTACGTGGAACTAGCATTTTTGTCCTAATTAGACAATTACACATTTTGATGCACTAATTTGTTAACCTATGTTCACAAATCTTTTAATTACAGCAGTTGTCTTTGATGTGCTGTTATTATTCGGCTATGGCAGTAAACAATTCAACAGCTAACTGGAAGGAACCCATTATTTTCTGAGAGACATTGTCATTATTTTTCAAAGTATTTTTTCCCTAGAATACAGACGGAGAATAACCAGAGAAATACGCAGAGAGAGTCATTACAGAAACGAAACACCTCATTCCACCACATTGATAGTTATTATTGAAAACAAAGATTTTTTAATCAGAAATAAGTTGGGGACTTAACCTTCACACTTGTAATCCCCAAGCTTCAAAACAGCCAGAGTGATGAGAAAACCTTCTCTAGAGGCAGCACGAGCAACAGCAACAGGTACTGGATATGTCGCCCTTCACCGTGCTTCCAGGTTTCGGTGTAAGCACTGCAGTTAGATGGGACACAGCCATACAGCAAAAGTTTTTGCTCATTTTTAAAGGTGGAGTAAAGACTCCACATGCTTAAATCTCATAGGTACCCTTAAAGAGAGTATTTAGCCCTTCTTTTGTCCTTATTTCTTGCTCAAGCAAAACATAGCCGGGTGATGCTTTTTTTTTCCTTTCAATTACTGTCATTGAGCTGCCTTTAATCTTTGTAAGGATTATGTTAATATTGTCAAGCATTTTTTTTCCTCTCTGGTGCAAGGAAGCACAGCTTCAGGAATCCCTGCTTGCGGTGATCCTTGTCTGGATGAGGTGTTCGCCTCTAAAAGTCCAGTGCTTTTGATGCTGCTACACGTCCCACCACAGCATCGTTCATTTGTGGACATCAGCTTGGAAGTAACCTCCCTTCTGTTTTCAATGCAAGTAGGCAAGCTCACATCTCGCTGTGTATTTCTGCTGCGATTAAAGGAATGGCGCTGCTTGGGCGAGCCCCGCTTACAGCCCACCGGTATCTATGTGACCTTCCTTTCCATCGATACTCTGAGCAGCTCTCCTCTGCAAGGGTGGGAGACTTTGTGTTGGTGCCGGTGTTTGAAGTGAGGCAGTCGCCCTGCCAGCCGGCTGCCGCTCTCACAAACCCGCACGGCACATTTCACTGTGAGTCACTGCAGCCGTGAATCAGTGAGTCCTCACGTGCCCAGGCTCGAGCCTCTCGGCAGCCGTACATCTTCCCCTTCTCCCCCTTAGGAAGGCATTGCATGCGGATTTGGTTTTTAAGCAAAATAACTAGCTAAAACTATCAAAACGGTGGAGGCTTGTGTTTTATCACCAAGAGCAGCACAAAGAAGCCACTGTCCTGTTACGGTTGCAATGTACAGATTGCAAGTAACAGACTGTCTGTCTTGACAATCAGGTTGTCTCTGTGAATATTTGCCAGATGCAGAGGCCAGATCCAAATTTTGGGATGCTCCACTTTGCCAGGACTGGGAAAGACTTTCTCCTGACTTTGCCTCCCTTAGAAGAGCAGCAACAGCCACTGAGGGCTCTTATGAGAGTAGGAAGGGGGAAAGGGGAGTGTAACCAGGCCATCTATTGTAATACCACAAGTCATTATTGTTTTCAATAGACTATTTTTGGCCCAAACAGTTTCCCAACATACAAGCACTCACATACCCTTTCTGCTGGCAGTAGAAAGCAGTAGCTGTTATTGAGAACAAGAAAGCGAATGACAGAAAATAGTCTTGGGTCTCCAAAGCCAAATCAGCTACCCCTCCTCATTCCTGGCAGATGTTTTCCTAACCCCTTCTTAAAGAGCTGTAACGATGGAGGTGTTACGCCCTCTCCAGCAATCTCTTCCAGTGCTGAACCCTTCCTGCCCTCGGAGTGCTTTCTCTAATGTGTAATCTGTGTCACCTCTGCGGCAATTTAGGGCCATTATTTGTTGCCCTACCCACTTTCCTGGAAGAGAGGAGCAGAGCAGAGCAGACAAGATAAGAGCGAGAAGAAGGGAAGACATCCACTCTGTTTCCTGGGGAGCAAGCCTGTGTCAACCTTTCTGTAGTTTTCAGCTTGTTTCATTTCTTGTACATGTACTCTGGTTTCCACTCCATAAAACCCAGGAGCGAACACGCCGTGGTGAGACGATCAGCAAGAACTTAGAGGGTTCATTTTGTCGCAGTTTTAAAATGTCAGATTAGGCTGCGTAGTCACATTAGTACCGTTAGCTTTAATATACTCAATGCCTAATCTGCCAGGGCTGCTTTATTGACGGGCTGCATCTCTATTTGAGCTTGAATAAACTTGTGCATAAAATGTTATCAGCAATGACAGCTGAAAAGAGGTCTATTGCTCTTTAAATTTTTGATGGGAGGCAAGCATTCTGTCATTTGTGATAGCATTATGTGTAATCCAACATAACAACTTGATAGTCTGATATAACAACATTCCAGCTTCCCCGCTACCATTGTAAAGAGACGCTATGTACAAGCTGCTACTACATGCAATAATATCAGCACTGACAGCTGGAAGAAGAGTCATGCTTCTCTCTTTAAATTCCTAGCAAAACCCCCTCATCTTTATTGACTTTTTTTCTTGGGGGTGGACATCTTTGTTTGCCCAAAATTCCTGGGGAAATTGGGCTGGTTTGGAAACTCATTACAGGATGAAGGTGCCTCCTGAGATGTCTTTATTTTCACAGCACTGTCTGCAAATCTGGTACAGCGTGATTGTGCTCTGCCCTGAATCACAGGACAGGTGCTTCTCAAAGCCTTTGCTCGCTGCATGGTGCAATTTCAGCTCCATCTTCCGAGTTCTTCCGTCACTGTTGGCTTCCCTGCCAACCTCTCAGTTCCTGCCAGTCAGGGGTTGAGTGCTGTCACCCAGAGTCTCTATCTTCCTTCCTTTGTTCTCAAAAAACCAGAAGAGAGGGATAATCACACACCACCACCAGCTTTCGGTATGCTGCCAGAAGAGGTGTGCTCTGCCACCCTGCAGGGACATTGTGAACCTCTCCTCCAGCAAGTACTTTGTCTCTTCATGCTGGATGCTCCCTGCGTCCACATGTGTGTAAGGGAAGTGTGCTGTGCTAATACATAAAGCAAATACTTGACCACTATTGGTTTATTAATTGAATTGTGACTTTTTAGATTGCAATATCTTAACTGCTTGAGGTCAGGCAATTCAGAAATTAACTTCAAGTTAGTTCTCACAAGAAGAAGATCAATACACAGGATAAAAGAGATCCATTGGATTATGAACAGTTCATGTCCTAAAGAAATATCTACTCTGCTTTTTCTTTAAGTGGACTTGATTTTCACTCCTTTATACCTCTTCCTGCTAGTATAATTGATTTAAGTCAATGAAAATCCAGTGGAGCAATTCAGTTTAATTTAGCTGAGCTGCACCAGCATGACACTGCTATGGCAGCGAGGACCAGTGCTAGCTGATATGGCGTCACCAGCTTTGGCAGTAACATCAAGGACCAGTTTATTTTTTCACATACTCCACTGCACACTGTAGCAACATCAGTAAGCAACCAAGTCACCCTGAGAGTTACCCAAAGGTATGTTCAAATGAAGGAGTATTTTAATATGATGCCATATGTTGCTGAACAAGCTGTCAGACAAAACTTACAGGCAGGTGGGTACCAGACCCGTACGTAAATAGCTGAGGTGTTTGTATTTTAAGGCACGGATTTGGGGAGGAGGCTGTACTTCACCTGATTTTTGGCTGGCAGGGAGCATCGTGGTAACTTCACCCCACCTTTAGCAGAACAGGAATCCCAGAATTTCATATGGGGTGTTTCACCCTTCTGTTCTCATTTTTATTCCTGTCTGCACCTGTTATAGCACTACTTTCTTTTCTGGGTAAATCTTTCCTTCATTGTAATTACAAAACAGCCTTCTCTTGTCCAGGAGCATCATTACAGGTGTTTATATAGCACTGCCCATGCATATAGAATCATAGAATCATTTAGATTGGAAAAGACCTTTAAGGTCATCAAGTCCAACCGTAAACCTAGCACTGCCAAGTCCACCACTAAACCATGTCCCTGAGCACCACATTCAGAGAAACATCAGAGTCAGAAACATCTCTGCAGAGCTGTGGCTGCGGAGCAAAGGCAGCTCGGCAGGTATGGGGAGCACACCCAGCTGGGGAAGAGCAGGCTGCATTTGCAAAGCAAATTTTATGCAAGAGTGCCGGTATCCTCTACAAAGGCAGGCAAGTACTGTTTCCATCTGCAGATGAGGAATTGAGGCACTTCTCCAGGCTGAACTGGCACAAAGCCAGGGAGAGACCTGGAGCCAGCGTCCTGTCGTTGAACAGCCTGGGCTAAGACCTGCTCACTCGGTGTGCCAAGGCGAAGGCTTAATCAAATTGGACATGGTACTGAGAAATTATTCTCCTTACGGCTTCATAAAAAAAGGCTTTAGGGCAGTGGTGTTGTGCATATACATACAGGACTGGAAACCTGTAGAGTGAAGAAATGTTCCAGAAGTGGGTTCTCCCAGACCTCCAGACACCAGTTCTGCTGCCTTTGAAAATCAAATGCGTTTTTACACTGATCAGTCCTCCAGTGGGAAGTGGTGGGAAGATCAGAGGTTCCTGAATTAATTGGAGATTTAATTATTTAAAAAAAAAAGGAATTAGTCCAGTTATGCACAGTCCAGTTACTGTGCATAAAAACAATTTTCATTTTTGTGATGCATTCTTTTCCAGGGCTTCCTGAGGCTGTTGCTAAGATAGGTAACTGTTAACATCTTTATATTGCTGTAATTCATAGTCTCTTGACAAACTTCTTAAGCTTAGACTCTGGGAACACAAGTGTGTGTGATACAAAGTAAATGCATAAGTAAGTGTCAGCAGTTAATAGAGGTAAATTAATGGTTAATCAGACCACACATGTATAATTAGTTCCAGGTTCTAGGTTGAAAGTAATAAAATACTTCTGTTCTAAAAGAAAAATTGCAGTTATTAAAGTAATCCCAACATGTTGTAACCAAACCCCAGGCTTCTCTGTGTCTCTCACAAAGCCAAAGGCCAGAAGACGCGTCCATCCGTGCTTCACCAGGGAAAGCTTCAAGGCTTCTCGGCCGCATGGGCAGAGCTCTCTGCTGAACTCAGCCCACCTCCCCCCCCCCATACCTGGGCAAAGCTTTGGGGGTTTGGCCCTTTGAAGCTCTTCTGAAAGGCTGCGATTATGGAGTAAAGGTCTGCTTGGGTGTGTGTTTAGAGGTTATGTCTGTGTCTCCCTGGACGGGAAGTTTTTGGAAAGCTCCAGATAGGGCAGCGATCTCCTTCCTTTCTGGATCACTGGATCATCTTCCAGTGATGCACAGAGAAACCCCTCCTGTCGTTAGCTCAGCACCGCTCTCCTCGTGGGGTGACAAGTGGGCCATGCTCGCTGGTGCCCCATGGCTCCTGTTGGCTCTCGGCAGTATTCCTCCAAGAGCATTCGCCAAGCAGGTGTTTGGTATTGAAACTGTTGGGGCTGAGGCTGCAGAAAGTGTCTTTGTGAATCTCTATGAGCTAAATTGCTTAACTGCAGCCCAGCGAGGGCCACTACATTAAAACAATCTCTCTATTTTAAATGTCAAGAACAAGGCCTTTGCTGGAAGATCAATAGAAGCACAGGAAGAAGTATTTTCAGTTTTGCATCTTTCATTCATCATAATCTTCATTACTTGCCTTGTTTGCAAGGCTGCCCTGAGCCAAGCAAAAGAGACACAGGCCGCCATCCGTCTTGTCTCTCCTCCGAGTTGCAATCCATTTGCTCTCTCCCTCCAGCCTGGGTGGGACGGTGCTGTGAGGAGTGGACGGGTTTGTGCCGGGAATGAGCTCTCCAGGAAGGAGGAGTGCTCTGGCTGAGAAGGGAGCACTGGCTGGCAGAGACGGGAGTGCTGGGCAGGGGTGCAAACCTGGGCTTGCTGGGGGAAACCAAGTGCGCTAAGATACTCACTAAGGGCAGACTTTTTTTGCCATAATTTGTCATCGCTGTTCTATTAAAATGTAAAATAGGAAAGCGGAGTCGATGAAGGAAGTCAGGAGAGCTGGAGACACGCAGCGACTCCAGCCTGGAAGCTCCCTGCCTGCTAATGAGGCATGAAACACCATGTGGTTTTTGTAATGCAGAGCTCAGTAATGGATTAAGTTGGACAGCTTGTCTTCCCTCAGAAAGCAAAGTGGCAACTGTGAATTAAGGTAGGTGCACGAGTGGGTTTAAAAAAGGAATCAAACCAGTGTTAGGGGCAAAAAAAATTAGGTTAGGAAAATGCTTAATGGCGTGTAGCCTTATTCAGGCTTAAAAGGCTAGTGCTGTCCTCGTGCCGTCAGAGCAAATCCACTTACTTATCACCGGCTCCAGTTATGGGGAAACTTCATTTTACAGACGGGATGGTCCCTGCCTCGCCTAACGGCCACTGTCTGTTCTACTACTGACCACTTTAGGGTTTTGCGTGAGCTGAGAAGATGACACTTATTCACAGTGTAACTACCTGTAACAGCAGCTAAGAGATCTGAGGGAGAGGCCAAAGGTATGTATTTAACTGGAGACAGCTTTTAATAGTTCTTAAAATGCCTTTTCAATGAGGACTTAACTCAGGAGGTGAAATAAATTGAGTGAATACTGTGATTTCATTTCTCTTAACGTGTATCAAAGGCAGGCTCCGAGAGGACATCCATTTTGAGTGGATGCCTTTGCATTCATGGGTTAATTTGAATGCTGGTGTTTTAGGTCTCATTTCTGCTGTATTTTTTCAGTAAACACACATCAACTCTGAAGATCTTAATTAGAGTCTTTGGAAAAACCCAATATGCTATAATTCTTCCACTGAGGTCTATATGGAAAACAAGCAACATATTTAAAATGCAATGGTAACAAACAAACAAGTGTGCGTAGCCCCAGTATATAGACCCAGATATACACACACACTTCCCTAATATGCTTGCTTAGACTTTACAATCTGTTTATTAATTCGTGAATAGACTTGATATGCCCTCTGGAAAAAATGCTAAAATAATATCTCTCAATTGGCTTCACTGTTAGCATGCCTCTAATTAACTAATGTACACCTCCACTTGCTATTAAACAGTTTCGTGATTCTTAACACCAGCGTTGTTAGGTGCCAGCTATAAAAATTTTTAACAGCTCTCCTGCTACCACTTTTCTCCTAAGTACATGAAAGTGGCTGTACGTATTTGACCTTTCCCTTCCCTGCTCCCACATTTTTAACCCTTCTTTCCCACTGCAGCAAGGAGCCGATACATCGAATATCTCATGGGCGGTGAAGATGCAATATCCCTGCTGCTCCGCACAGGGCTAGTTTCTATAGGCACGGCTCTGAGACAGGGTCCTTGTGTGCTTCCCCCAAGACTGCAAGGGACTGTTTGAGGAGCAAAGTTCTGATTTTGCAAGTAAGACCCTGACCCATAGCAAACACCACGAGAGATGCTATGGCAGCATCTTGCACGGGTCAGCTTGCATCGGGAGGCAGGAGCTGTCAGCTTGGCACTAAAATATCCATACCCCTTTAACTCCAAATACAACAGAAACCCTTTAGCCAGTCTGCAGCCTAACACCCAGTAATCACCAGGAAGGCAAGAGCCATGGGATTATTTTCCTTTTTCAAGGTAAGCAGGATAAGGTACTCAGCTGGAGTTCAGTCACGAGGCTGACAAAGCTGGGGATGAGCCACGGCCAGCAATTAAGGAGAGCATCAAGAGTCGGATGGGATCAGTCCGTAGATCACTAATGCAAAGTGACCCTCCGGCCCAGTGCTGAATCGATGGCTAAAACCAAAAATGATTTGGAGGGAAAGATGCCATGTCTTGAACAGCTCCGCCTGGACACCAGGCTTGTGACTGGAGGTCAGTCAACCAAGCAGCGCCAAGGCTGTAATAGCTTAGTATGGCTGATGGAGCTGGCTCAGACTACATCTGGAGGGGCATGGCTTTGGGCCATGATCATTACATAAATTTTCCTCTTACGATTCACAGATAATGAAAATTCTGATTTTTACCCATTATTTGAAGAAAGAAAAATGGATCTATGTCCTGCCAGACAGAAAGCACAGGCGGATAAGCCATTTCTTCTGACACTGCTGATGCAGTTAGCTGAATGCCGTTAGCAATTTTGGTCTGGATCATTCGTAAAACATACAAAAGTCTGAACTCTAAATCCATCACTGTGCGAGCCGAATGTACAGGTCAGTGCAAGGATCGCCCCATGGGGTGTGCTAAATGCCTTGCTCAGGATCCTGCCTGTGAGCATGCCGAGTGGGAGATGCTGAGAGCAGAGCAGGAGCAGTAAGGGGAAGGAGCAGCGTGGGCCCTTCTCGTTGTATCCCCCAGGCATCAGCCCTCCTCGGCCAGACGCTGCACATCTTCTGCAGCAGCTAACGGACCACTGAATGCATCTCACCCGTCTGAGAAATCCTTTGTAACATCCTGTGGCTGGGAGCGTCGCAGCTTAACAATGCGAGTGTGAAAAAACACCTCCTTCTGTTTTCAGCAGTGACGAAGTCTGGCAGGAGCTGAAAGCACTTGAAATTAGATCCTCAAAGCCTTTTGCCAGCAAACTAGCATCCATCTACCCCAAGGAACAGTCCCTGGCTCTCTGGTCAAAAGATGCAAATGGCTCACGGCAGCTCTGTGCAAAACAAGTCGTCCTGGGAGTTATCAAGCCATGCCACATAGCACGTGCATTGGATCCTCCCTCAGCCTTATGGAGTGTCTTTGTGGCCTTAAAACAATTTTTCCTGCATGGTTTTCACTTCCTAAGGTAAGGGGAGGTTAGTGTCACAGCATCTGGCATGACAATGGATGAATTTGTCACCTGCGGGCATCGTGCAGGAGGGCTCAGCAGCGTGGGAAGAGCCTGTCTTGGTACAGCCCTGTCTGTGCTGCTGACCAGGGCTGCTCCCTGGAGTGAATTATCCTCTGAATTGCACACAGGTTTGTCTCAGCAAAGGAGCTCGTGTCTCCAGAGGAGTGCCAATGCATGGGCACTAACATGCAGAGTGCCGATGATCGAGGGACCCACGCCAATAAGCAAATGAGGGCACAAAAGTACTCAGCAGCAGAGACCCACCCAGACGTGTCCATCATGATTCCTCAGAGGTCACTAGAACAACAAGGGGCTGTCACACCTGCCAGGGACGGCACTCATAAATAACAGCAGCCTGTGACAGCCGGGAGGTGTAGCTGTTTGTAGGCAATTGCATGTGAAACAGGTAGATAGGTGTCATCAATCCAGCAGAACCCACAGCCAAATCGTGCCGTTCAATAGTTCGAATTCAAAGCACAAGTATCAGCTACAGCCTGGAAGTTAACTCTTGTCCTTAAAAGCCAGTTCCTAATGTAGGCTTTGGTTGAAGCGATTGCTGTGTCCCTGCGTTGCTGCTGTCCATAGACGAGAAGTGTGCCTAATGGGGGAGAAGCGTAATCTCATTTGATATGAAATTATATTAGTGACAGCTTATTCCTGTGACTGCTCAAAGGGCTGGGCAGGTTGGATGGTGTTTTCATGGTACTTACTAAGCTAAAAGTAAATAACTGAAGAAGCAAATGTCACTGGGGCATGGGCAATGGGAAGCAGGAAGAGAGCAGCAATAAGAGTAGGAGCACATGGAGCCAAGGGTAGCCAGCACCACCAGCCCGGCACGCAAATGAAAAAGCCTGGGGAGAGAAAAGGGCGACTATCACCCGGAGCAGAGACAAAGAAGAGCACAAAGAGAGGAAAAGGAAGAGTGGGCAACAGCAGGATCTGTTTGGTTATCCCAGTGTGAAGGATGAGATTTCCCGTAGGGTCTTTGCTGCCCTCGTGTCCCACAGCTCAGTCGAGCTCCTCTTGCAGCAGAGCAGGAGGAGGGCTGGCTCCCTGTCGGTGCCCACTGCCTCTGCTTAACCCCAAGCAAATACCCTGCTTCCAGTAGGGCAGTCACATCACACAGCTAGTCATTTTTATTCTGTTGCATTTCTTTACATGAGACTTTCACTGAATAGCGGCTCTATAGAGTTGAATATGTACACCTTGATAAAGACCTTATAAACAGCCCTACAGCAGATCACTGCCAGTTTTCTGAAACAAGAGCTCATTATTTGGTGCTTCATCACGTAGCGCCAGCGCTGACGGCAGGCAGAAGCAAGATGATCAGAAAGCACCGTCACTGACGCCTCTGGTCTCACTAAAACTCAAACCCAGGAGTGTCTGTGCACCGGTGAGACCCGGTGCAGACGTTCACGGGCAGCCAGACTCCCCTCCGTCCCTGCAAGGCTGCCAGCAAGGCTGCTGGAGGTCTGAACCAGCTCAGAGAGGATTCCCCTGGTTGCTTTGCAGCCGGGGACTAACCATAAGAAAGATGCTCCGAGTGCAGAGGAGGAAGAACAACTGCTCTTAGGTCCATGGACTTACCCTTGCCTTGTTCCTGCTGTCGGCACACAGCACCTACACTGTCATTTAGCAAAATAGATCAATAATTAGCTACTACTGCTTAAAAGCAGTAATAAAGTACATTATTTGTGTTTTATTACTTACAGTTAGTAATATAATAAAATCAGAATAACATAAACTAATGGTGTAAAGGTTTTGGGAGCTGAAATTGCAGAGACAAGAATCCACTTTGCATATTAAGGTACTCCAAGGAGTGGGAAATGACATTTCTTCTGTCTTCAAGTGTCCATGGGAGTAGGGGGCCTCGTGAACTGCTCTTGCCCCAGGCCATCCCGTGTCTTGAGGCCAGAGCACACTGGCGGGTTACCTGTGATGCTGAGCTGCAGTTAGTGATGGAGCAGCACGGTTTGCAGGGGATGGATTGTCTGGCTGTAGGTTTGGTTTTGTAGCGATCTGAAATGAACTGCTTTGTTGCAGGGAGGTGGTGAGCAGCCAAATGAACTGAATCACAGCCAGGCCTGGTGTTTCCCAAGAGCAGGGGAAGTGTCTCACCTTCTTTCCCAAACAGTCTTGTCCTTTCTCAGACACCTCAATCACATGCAAATGTCAGAAAATGTCTTGTTTTCCTCTGATAAGAAAAGAGAGATTTGCTTCATCCACAAGGGAGGTCACATCTTCTCCTTCCCCCACTGTCTCCATCTCTTTCTGCTCACTTCGGGCTGGTTCTGTGGGCACTCCTTCCCTCCTTCCCCCACTGTCTCCATCTCCTTCTGCTCACTTCGGGCTGGTTCTGTGGGCAATAGACCCATTCTGCAGCCTGACTTATTTTGCTACGATAGCAAAAAAACAGCCCAGCAGATAAAAACTGGGTAGATTTCTTTTGGTTAATGCCTTAAACCAGCTCAGAAAGGACCCAAGGACCTCCAGAGCTGGCGCAGGGGAGCATCACAGACCACTTGGCAAGCTGAACCCGCACTGCATCTCCTGTTTTCCCCTCTCTTGAGTGGAGTAGTGGAGGAAAACCCATTTGCCTTTTCTGTTTCCAAGATTACAGTCTGCTTGAAGGCGCAGCTGTAAGACGGTGGCAGCGCTGCTCACCTGCCTGCGGAGAGGACAGCTCGGTGTCCGCAGTCGCTTTGTGCCACCACAACGAAAGCTGCCGAGTCCGGCTCTGCGCGTTCAGCCACTTCCAAAGCTCAGAGAGGCGTTATTGCCAGCACACTGCTCTGTGCTCTTTACCTTCATCCACAGCTGTAAAAGCTGGGTTTGTTTTTTCCTGCATCCCCATCAAGCTCACAAATAAAACACTGTGGCGGGGGGGGGGGGTGGCGGGTCGGGGGGGGGGGGCGGGAGAGTTCGAGTGGAGGAAAACCCATTTGCCTTTTCTGTTTCCAAGATTACAGTCTGCTTGAAGGCGCAGCTGTAAGACGGTGGCAGCGCTGCTCACCTGCCTGCGGAGAGGACAGCTCGGTGTCCGCAGTCGCTTTGTGCCACCACAACGAAAGCTGCCGAGTCCGGCTCTGCGCGTTCAGCCACTTCCAAAGCTCAGAGAGGCGTTATTGCCAGCACACTGCTCTGTGCTCTTTACCTTCATCCACAGCTGTAAAAGCTGGGTTTGTTTTTTCCTGCATCCCCATCAAGCTCACAGATCAACCTCTGTGGCGTTTTCTGCCCCTCTCGTTGGGCATGCAGAGGTCAGCTACAGTCTTTGGTTCCTATTCGTAAAACACACTGAACATGTGTTATGGAAGTGATAAACGTCAAAGACATTCTTTTTTTAAAATGTTGATTATTGGCATGCTATTTCAGGACAAAGAGATTTTTTTCCCTCCATGTTATCACAGATATCAGAAGAGGAATAGACCAATTAGGACTATTCCCTGGGCCATCAGAGGTCAGCTACAGTCTTTGGTTCCTATTCGTAAAACACACTGAACATGTGTTATGGAAGTGATAAACGTCAAAGACATTCTTTTTTTAAAATGTTGATTATTGGCATGCTATTTCAGGACAAAGAGATTTTTTTCCCTCCATGTTATCACAGATATCAGAAGAGGAATAGACCAATTAGGACTATTCCCTGGGCCATTCCCTCAAGAGTTTTGTGCAGGGCAATGTATTACATGAAAGCAGCACATTTGTACTCTAAATCATTTGTACCTGTGTTGAAATGTTACTGAATTAATTCCTTGTGCTGGGAACAGTCCCCACATGGTCCATCTGGGATATGAGAGCATGCGGAGGGACCCTGAGCATCCGGCTCCTGGTCCTTGCCATGGCCTGATATTTCTCTCCAGCCATCATACATCGTCGCTGCAGCATCACTGCAAAATGAGTTATTCTGATCACGTTCCTCCACCAGCATCCACTAAATAGACCTGGGGGAATTATTTCATGGTACTTATAGAGGGACACCACTGTTTTACTGTAAATTGAAGCCAAAATTTCTACAGAAAGTGGAATCCATCAAGGCAAAAAGAGATGGGAGTGCTCAGGTAGGTTAACAGGAGTGACTGGTTTTGCTTATCCCTAATAAATCAGCTGCATGTGACCTTGCACACAGGTGGCTACGAGGTGCCCTTTGGGGTATGCCTGGGTGCTGAGGGGTTTCAAACCAAGCGAATGCACTGGAAGGGGTCCGCCAAGGTGCGCTGGGCTATGACCAGGTCTCTGGACTAAGAGGAGGTGATTTCAATGTGCTGCATCCTAAAACAGGGCTTGGTCCGTGCGGGAGTCAGCACCGTGCTGAGCAGGTCCATGTGGGAGCCTCCTCTGCTCCACCATCAAAATCGCATCAGCTGTACCGCACGGTGAAACAAGCTGAGCTCATCCTAGGCCAAGTGGAGCAGAAAGGCAGCTTTGACCTGAAGAGCATAAGAATTGCCTGAGGAACATATCTGCAGGGCACAGAAAGGCTGGATTAGGGTATTTATCATTCTCCAAGGCTAATTTCTCAAGCAGAGCCAGCCAGCCAGAAAGAGCCTTTAAAGCACTGTGTAACCCCAAAAGGCCCAAAGCAATTAAAAGCCGGACGGAGGGCACACAGTTGTCGTTGGGATGGGAAAAGGAGACTGCCACTTTGAAATGGAGGTACAGAGGAGCCAGGCCAGGCTGGAAGTGTCCCTCAGCCCTGCTCGAGCTGGTGTTTCAGACCCCGCTGGGTGCCTGCAGAGACACAGCATCGAGCAGGAGACGGCAGCGAGCTTTGTGCCCTACGTGTGCACCTCGCCAGCGACAGAACCAGAGCCCGCCACCTCCATCTGCAATGCCAGAGCCTCGTCTCTTTTCACAAGTAACCTGCTCCTGATTCGAGCCGGTGCTGTAGATCTCTGCCCCGCTCAGCAGCAGCTGCCCCACGCACCGCCTCCGACCCAGGCATCCCCAGCACCAGCCTTCCACAGGGAGTGGGTGCTTGCTGGGATTTGTGCTGTGTTTTTAATTACAGGCTTTGATATGAAATGCTCCTGCGTATCTACTAGAGCGGTGTTTTGCTCCCACCCCCTTCCGGCCTTTCTTGGTATCAGAGGCCAAACCACAATGGGGGACATTTTTTGTTCCATATCTTTACGGTGCTTCTTCCAGTAGCACATAAAACAAATTAGCCACTTAGGCCATTATTAGGCACTTATGGCCTTTTGATGTTTATGATTTATAACAGCAATTTGCACTTATGTAGCGCGTTTCAGCTGAGGCTAATACAGCGATGATAGTGCTTTGCATTTCAGTCGCATCTTCCCCCTGCAGCTCTCGGAGAGCTTCGTAAGGCTGTGCTGGGTCTGGCAGCAAGGAGCTCCTCTGGGGTGCCAGGAGCCCTGTGCCACTGGGCATCTGTCCACACCCCCCGTACCAGCACCCATGCTCAGAGCCAGCCCGGCTGGCCGGGCACTATAGCCCTGTTAGAAGAATACACTGAAGAAGGGGCTCTGCTGTCCACAAGAGCTGGTTCAGGGAGCTTGGCTATCTCGCTGCCTGTTAGACACAGCAGAGTCTGATCGTCCCTTAGCTGCTGTATTTAGATGCTCTCCCAATAGAAATAAAGTGTATTTATGAATAACAAGCTTATTTCTTCCTGTGAGCAGATGCATTGCTCCTGACCCAGGCTGGGCAGGATGAACGCCAGCCATGCATCCCTATGGCCGTGCTGGGCTGCGTGAGCTAGAGCGGAGCCAGCAGGTCAAGGGGGATAACTCTTCCCCTTCATGTGGCACTTGCGATGTGTCCTTGGTGTTTGGGTCCCCAGCCCCAGGAGCCTTGTATCTGTGGGCACTGTTGAGCCCACACTCAAAAGAAATCAAGCTTTCCTGGCCTCTCCAGAGACAGAAACTCAAAGTCTAGTGAAATACGTCAGGGCTTCTTGGCTCTGGACGTAGTTTATATCCTAGAGCAAGCTAAGCGCTGCAGTACAGGGAGACCCCAAAGCCACCGTCACCTACAGCATTTCCTCTCCGTGGATTTACAGGTGACTTGGAAAGAGTTATCCGCCTGTCTTAGGATCTTATTTTCTCCCTCATTTTTGGCAGCTTGCTACAGCTTATTTTAGCTGAGAGAGGAGACCCATGTGTCCCCAGCTGGGGCATGGGGAGGTGGATTTGTGTTGTCTGCTCTGGGCTTGGCTGCTTTCCCCCGCGGGGGGATGCTTTGTCTGGGCCTTGGTTCCCCCAGCTGAGCGATGAGTACGTCCTTGCTTTTCTTCACAAAGATGCCCTCACAGGTCTTGTAACTTCTTCACGGGGTTTTAAGTACAAGGTTTTATCTGAAGGGCAAAGCCAGCTGGAATTTGCTGCGGAGGATGAAAGATGGGAGGGCAGAATTGGGATGGAGGGTGCTGGAGCTGGGGCTGCTCCTGCCGCTGTCCCCATATGAGACTGGAGTTGTGAGTTCCTCCACAAGCCATGGAGAAATGTCTCAACACTCCCCCTGACTCGCAGCTGCCCCTCTGTTACCTCCTGGTCACCCCCTTGGCTGCCCTCCCTCCTTGCACGGGCATGGGGAGACGCTCAGACACAGCAGAAGTAAAGATGCTCTGAGCCAGTTTGCCAGGATACAGGTCTGACGAAAACTGCTTATGATGCAAACTCATTATCTGTGAACGTGCCTATTTCTCGGGGATGTTTTGGAAAATTAAACATGCCGTCGACTCAAAAGTTTACCTTTATGCAAATCAAAATGTCAACATCTGGCAGGAGGACTCGTGAATTTTTTTCAGCCTGTCTGTAGCAAGGGGCTGCCTTCTATATTTTGTTTTTTCCCAGACACTCATCATCATATGCATGCTAAGCACATCCTGAAGTAATTTTCCTAGTAAAGGCAAGTGTAGAAAGCTAAGCGTTAAATGCTCTTTCAAAGCCACCAGGAATATCACTGTTTACTTGTTTTCCGGTCTGTAACAGATGCTGGCATTCAACATTCAGAGTGCCTCTGGAAAAAAGAAAAAAACAAAGATTGCCATGACAAGGTTAGGAAATGACAATTATTTGTCAGTAAATCTTTTCCTCCCCCCCCCAGTGAAGCTGCTCTTTATGAATGAGCGACTGCTGCCTCCTCACGTGCTGAGGCTGATGCCTGCATGCGGAGAGGACACCGCGGCATGGCGTGATGGGCAAAGCTCGCTTAGTGCCACGGTGTTATCAAGCAGCTTCGCGACACAAGGTGTGGCCATCAGACCCAATCCACGCCGACAGCCTTTGACGTGCTTTAAAATTTAGTTAGGAGAAAATCGGTAGCGGTTGCTGCTACTGTCTGGGATAAATCCTCCACTCACTGGCACTGGCAAAAATCACTCAAACAGTATAATTCTCAGATCAGCATAACTCTGATGACTTTGAGGGAGATTTAAGAGATATCTAGGAATACGCGTATTCACCCAAACACACATGCAGATCCATGCGGAGGATCCCGTGCTAAGCTCTGCAAGTGAGAGGCCCTTTTATCTGTTACCAGCACAACTTTCTGGTGACTGATCCTGAGCGGGAGCAACAAAGATGTCCCGAGACATCCCCAGCATGCCCCACTTGCCCAGCGTGAGCTTTCTCCTTTCGTCCCCAATCCTGTGCAATCCCCTCCTCCCGCAGCAGCAGTGGTCTCCGAGGTTTTCCCCTCTCCCCCATTTGCAGTCTGGGAATTTAAAATGCAAAACTTTGGTGCTGTTTGCTTGCCATAAAGAGGGGCTTGGCCATGGTACAGTTGTTTTCCTATTTCTTATTAATCACCATGCAGCTCTTGCCTCTGGATTTCTTCTTGGGACAGACCTGCTGTTGGCACTCTGAGCTCTCGGTGATGCTACAAGCAGTGAGCCCTTCCTGCACGCTGTGCTACAGACGTACTCAAACCGATGGGAAACGTGAGAGAAAGCAGCTCTTTTGCGATACCTGGCAATGTGCGATTAGCTTGAAGCACGCTGCATATAAATAAAAAGCAATGGACGTGCACATAAACAAAATCTATTGCGTCTTCTGCTTTTTGGAGTCAAGCGCTATGCTGGGAAAACATTGCCTCTTCATCAAGTTTTATCTCTTGCAATCAATTCATTGGGCCAACTAAGAAGCTTTAGAAAAAAGACTCAGGTTTTCCCCAGTTTTGCTTTCAGAGCTGGCAAACCCTCCCCATGGCTCTGACGCCACATTTCTGAGTAAGCCTGGGAAAATGCAAACTCAGCGGGACCCAGCAGAGCCCGGGTGCTCCCTCCTCCCCCCAGCACATCCCAAGCCTTACCATGGGGTGCCGGTCATACCCCTGCCACCGCTGCTGGGGACAGGAAAATGCCAGCCCCGATGGTGTCCCCACGCTGTATGTCAGCGGAGGGTTTAGTGCAGAAGCACTGTGGCTCCTGCAGAAGTGAAAACAATGCTGCAAAGGCACCGGGTTTATAGGCTGGTGTTTTGGTAGTGGAAAGTATATTTTTTCCCCTCGTGGCTATAAATCTATAGGTCACATTCTTTTCACTGCCACGAGGAAAATGCTCTTTTATGAAAAAGGGGAAGAGTGGAGCGAGCGAACTGATGAGGGATATTACCCTTAAAGGAGGCTGGGAGATATTGGCGCAGTCAGGAAGCCTTTGGGCTAGCTTCAGAATTGATTTTGCTTTTTTCAGCCACAAATATGACTGACTGGCTTTGTTCGCTGGGAATACGCTCGTCTCGCAAGGCGAAATGGAGCAGTTCGCTGGGGAGCAGAGAGTGTTTTGGTGTGCTGCAAATTTGGCCGTGAGTGCCGTCTGGTTAACCTGGGCTTCTCCAGATGCTGGGTGTCAGCCCCGGACGTCATGGCTTATGGGACTGGCCTGCACAGCCCCTGCGGTGAATTCTAACAGGGCTCATTTTTGGCTGGTTTAGACCAGAAGAAGGCAGGACTGACCACACATCACCGTCGGCTTCCCCAAAGGTTCCCGTGGCTTTGCCAGCTTTGACAGTTGTTATCGATAATGGGTCATCCTTCAGCTGCTCTCAGAAGCTTCAGGTAAGAGCTGGGCTCGGTTGTGCCGATGGCTTCCCAGACACACAACCAGAAATGGGCTGCCTGTGTCACTCGGGGCTTGGGCTGAAACGGGAATTTATTCCCTAGTTCAGAGATCACCATGAAGTCATCTCCCCAGCACTGGAAAAACACGGCTGAGGTCACCTTCCTAATCACCCCCAACCCTTTTCTTCCCCAGTCACTAAGGTTTGGATGAGATTGGTGAGATTTGGTGCTTTTTTTCCAAACCATTAGGGTGCAGCCCGGTGACAGGTTAAAATTTCTCTGCAGCTGCAAGAGCTAGAAGTGGGCTTTCCTCCAACATAGTTGGTACAGTCAAGGAATAACATGACTGCAGGTGCTGAAACTATAAGAAAAAGCATTAGAACGTGTCACAGTGCAAATAATCTGCAAGAGAAGATGAGACAGGAGCTGCGATAAGCAATATTCGAAGGAATTTCCTTCTCCCAGCAGCATGCAAGTCCCAACACTGTGCTGATCCAGATGCTGGCTAATTCCCCCGATGGATGATTTATGTCGTGGTCAAAAGGCAAGCTCCAGACTAACCCACTGAACTTGCAGGCAGGTTTCAAGCTATCTACCATAACAGCTTTGGCAGTGAAAGCTGACCCAGGGGGCCATGGAAGAAGCCAAAAAATGATGATACCCATTGCCAAAGAAATACATCACAGCACACAAAGCCTCACTGCCAGATGCACCTTAAGCTGGCCACAGCCAGGAGCTGGAGAGCTGTCCCCGTTGCCACAGAGCTGCTGAAAATATTAAAAATCCAGATAGATGAGGAGGAGGATCAGCAGCCTGAGCCACAAGAGAGGGCATTGTGGAGCTGGCAGGGAGCGCGGGTGCGCGTGCCAGGCTCCTTTGTCACTCTGCTGCCATTCAGGGGAGGGAGAGAAGTCGACAAAGGCTCATCGAGGAAAGAATAATCTCTCTATGCGTGAAATGAAGTTTGCAGTTGTGCTGGGCTAACGGGATTCAAATGCAACTTGTTGTACCGGCACTCAAAATAGAAAGCCTTGCAGGGAGGGATTCTTAAAATACTTCATTGGAGATATCGTGGCCGTCTCGCTCGGAGGGGAGGTGGAAGGAGAGGGTGGCTCAAGGAGAAGGGCAGGAAAAACAGAGAAGAAAGGAAGCATAAGGGAGTTTTATCATGCGGAAATTGTATCCCAGAATAAAGTCTCTTGCAAAAGAAAGGCAGTTACCCTGTGAAACCCATCACTCTTTGTTGTGTCGGGGTTAAAACTGGAATCTTAAGAGTTTAGCTGTCTTCTAGGAATCAGACTGGGACACAGCTGAGAACACCTTATGCTTAGACTTGCTCTCTTTATGGCTTGGGTCTCCAAATCACTCAGAGCGTGTACTTTTCCATCCATATATCATAACGCTTTTAAACACAACCATAAACGTGCAACTCTTGGGACTGTCTAGATCTCAAAAGGATTGTGATTCGTTTGCTATTTAGGAATGCTATGGCAAGGAGACGCCCTGTGCCATGAAGCCTAGTACAGTTGGGTTCCCTCCTAGATTTATAATCCTTACTTTGGTTTATGCTCGGGTTAAACGTGATACTATTTACAGCCTCGTAGCAACCCTAGTGTTCAAGGCTTCCAATTCAGCAAAGCACTTAAGCATATGCTTAGCATCAGGACTACCACATCAAGCACACGCTTATGTTCCCTTGACTTAACAGAGATTAGCACGTGTGCTGATAACTGGAAAGATTCTAAAGAGATTTATGCAGTTGCCTGATTGTGAGCTTATGTCAACAGGCTCTGCAGAGGAGGAAACAGAATTGAGCACGTGCTTCAAATTAAGCATATGCTCAAGTTACTTGCTGAAGTCAAGCCCTTATTTTGTTATTACAGGGCAGCAAGGGACACCGTACCTTCAGACAAGATCCTCAAATGGCAGGAAACTAGCACCAAGCCCAGCAGGAGGCTCAAGGGGAGTGGGTCAGGGTACCGGCTGCGGCCAGAGGATGCTGAATACAAAAGCTCTGCAGGAAGTTCTGCTATTCAACATGTTTAATCCCTCTTGGAAAAAATCTCCTCTCTCTACAGCTATGCTAGAAGCTGATTCAGACTATCTTCTCCCTTTTCAGAAGCTCCAGCCTGGTTTACTTCGCATTTTCCTGTCTATAAGCTGTCTAACGTCTTCAGTAATTAATACCTGATAACTTCTAATAGGCTCATCTTGTAATAACTTTTACCACAGACACAAAATTCACATTTAACCATATTTAGACAGTGCCATAAAGGCATCAGCCTTCCTTACCCAAGTTTGCTAAGTGGGAGAGTTAACTGCATGCGCCAGTTTCCCTGGTCTACCTCTCTGAGATGGTTTTTTTTGTGTGTTGTGTTTTTGTGCTTATGGATGGCTTCAAGTAGAGACATCAAATACCAGAGTACTGCTTTCTAGCATTCTGCACCGTTTGATTTAGAAATAAGCTGTTACATGAGCCATAAAATGCATGAAGCCTGGTGACCCCTCACCTTCTCCTGTGGGGACTCTTTGAAGTTTAATAAAAGTGGAAGTTGGCAGCCTTTCCCTTGCTAAACAAGTTAATGCCACCTCACTTCTCTGCCTGTCTACTTATTTTCATGATGTAAGAAACTTATATGTGTGAGCGTCCCCATCTCTGCCAAATTTAATTGAAATTGGCCAACGGTTCTTGAGGCAGATGATAGACTCAGCGTGTGGTATCCCGAGGCCTGTTTTCTCAAGGAATTGGGCTATTAGATAGGCAGAAGATGTCGCTGGTTGGGAATTAGGCTAGTAGGTGGGCAGAAGGCAGCCCTGGTTGGAGGAGCCGGGGCGGTTTGGCTTGCTGGAGCAGCAGCAGTACAAGCCAGGTGGGTGATGGTGGGAAGGAGCAGGGTCTTCGGGGCACACCTGGAGCTATCCCTTGGGCAAGCTGGAAAGCCACCTGGGAAGCTTAAAGCCCTCAGCTCGTCTGGGCAATAGATGATGAAGATACAGGAAAAGCAAGAGGAACCTGCTAACTGAGAGGCTCCTTTCTCTTGAGTTTGAAGCCTCCACCAGGTGCCTAGGGATGAGCTGGAGGCCCAGGGAGCCGTGGTGGGATCCTGGCGGGGATCCCCTGATCCAGCCGCACCGTGGCCGTGCGCGTGCATTCCTGCATCCTCTGTGCTGGCAGCGGTGTGGAAATCCAATGGTATCGACTAGAGCGATGCAGGAAATACAGCGTCTCAGTCCACCAGAGACCCAATCAATCGGCTAATTACTTCATACGAGGTTTACACGAGGCAGCCTGACGGTCACTGACGTTACCCTTTCAGCAGCCTGTCTGCTTCCAGGCTGAGCATTTCAGGCTTTCATGGAAAACCGTTGGTGCAGACATGGAGAGGATCTGGACACCTGGGACATTCGTTCTCTCATGTCACAGCCTTGGTGAATTTGCTGGTTGCCTCTCTCTGTCTGCCTCACTGGGCTCAAGCAGTTTCACTGAATCTGTTCTTATTGATTTAGGAAAAGGCTTTGATTCTGCAAACCGCAAGCTCTTACTCATGAAACTATGACAACTTGGTATTAGCTGCAAATCAATGAACTTTTTAAATGCAGTCTAAGCAACAAAACTCACTTACTGCTAAACCCTGATAAGCCCGGTGCTGGGACAACTCAAACCTTTATCTTAACTGCCATGTGATCTTTTCCAGTTTGATAGTTCCATTTACTGTATTGATAAGGATTATAACCCGTCTGCAGTGAGATTTTACCCTCCCTGGAAGCACTTGTACAGCAGATGATATTGAAAAGGAATTTTTTTTTTAAACTTTCTCTCCATACCAAGTATTCCCAAATACATTATTCTTATTCACCATTTCCTTTCCAACCCCCCCTGTCTGCCTTCCTAATCTCTGCTGTTCTGAGACCAAACAGAAACCATGAGCACACCAGAGGAGATTTATGCAACGTGACAGAGCTGCGGCTGGGATGGGACTCGCGCTGGCAACTGCTAAGTGAGTGGGGACCACGGGCTGTAGTCGCCTACCTGCAAACGCCAGCCCCGGGACACACGTGCTCTCTTTCCTCCTGGGGTTCCTTATCCACACTTCCCATCGGCGGGTGGGAATAATTCATCAGGACCAACATTGCTGGGTGTGGACAGTGACCGGTAGATTGGCATCATCAAGCTAAAAATCAAATTTTTTTTTTTGCTGGAGTGATCCCTAACATAAACACTCCTCCGTGAATTTTGTTTTTCACCCACCCGCGGGTGCTGGGTCCGTCCCCCCAACGAAAGCCTTATCGGGCTCCTTCTGCCTCAGCACCTTTTGGGTGGCATTTAGTCCCCAACTCCCTATGAAGGCGGTAGGAATGAGATACTTAAATACCTTCCCAGTTGTTGTGGCGGCTTCAGCTCAGCGGCTCAGGAATTTGGGCGGCTGCTCCCAAATTAAAGGCTCGTGGGCTCAGATGCCACCTCAGGCCAGCTGGGTGTCACCGCAAAGCACTGAGGCTTTTAGCAAAGCCTGAAGACTGGAGGCACCCGAGCATCCCCATGCAGGCTATGCAGATGCCAGGGAAGCTGGTAGAATAATGGGCCAATTTATTCCCCAGGGGGAAAATGTCAGAAAACACTGAAATGAGAAAAAAATTGCCTCTTTGTTCTGCAAATGGTCATCATTGTGAGAAAGTTTATACACCCTCTGGGGATTCATTTAGCACCATCAAAAAGAGGCTTTACAAAACTGAATTCTTATTTACCCACAGTAATTTTACCAAAATTATTTCTTTGCTGGAAGAAAGGTGAGGCGGGGTTACCCACACTGACAGATGCTCTGTCACTGCTGCTCTATAGCATCAGAAAGATACCTTATAGCAGAAACCTGTTCCTATTCAGAAGTAACTTAAACCCCTGTGAAACGCTGCAGGAGCTCCCTTAGCCGTGGGAATGTGCTCACAAAGGTAAGGCTGTTCAATGGAGCATTTCCACAGATTTTGTTGCCCTTCCCATGAAACAGTGGTTACCGTTACGTTTGTGTATACAGGACTTAACAACTCTAAAATATACTGGCCAGCCATGACCAGTCTGTGGGCAGGCCTCAGGGACAGCACGGAGCAGCCGCGTGTTTTTAGAAGCATGTATTATTTATAGTCTGTATTGTTGTTGCCATTACAGACCCCGCTGAGATCAGACTTTGCTGTGAACATACATTCACTAAAGAAATAAGTCCGGCCCCAACAGCCTTACACTGAACATCTCAGACATGTTCTAATGGAAAGCATTTTCCTACTTTTATGAAGTGTAGGTTGCTGGTTCATGTAAAAAAAAAGTCCTCTATCCTATTTTTTTTTTTTGCCAGGTTCATACCTCCAGTCTTCTGAAAATTATTACATTGAATCCAACCAAGTGAGAAAATAGATGTTATTTCAGCCTTCTTGGAGATTTTAATTTTTTTAAGCTTTGAGGCTGCATTATAGCCAAGAGTTTGAGAGTCAAACCAAATCCCAATTTCTTACAAAAGAGCTTCTGGGACAACCAAAGTCTGTAAAGTCAGCAGTCTTTAGGAGTAATCCCACCTCGACAAGCCCTCCCACACTTCTCCGAGACATACTTCAGCCCCCTACCCACTCCCCCCAGAAAAGTACCGTGAATTATCACCCTGTTGCATGTCGGGTGCTGTGTCGAAGGCTGCCCGAAGGCTACGCTGGACCAGATGGAAGCGGGGCTCCCCCCTACACAAAGCCACGTTCACAACTGGGCCTTAGACAAACATTAACAAAAAGTGACTTATTTTCCATGCTGAAATCAAATGCAAAGGAAAAAAAAAAAAGCACAACCCAGTCCTGAGTAATTTTGCAGCTTAGGAATAGCTCACATACTTCTTTCACCATAATGTGAAGGCCAGATATAACTTTCTGATTAATGGGGGCCATGGAGTGCAATAAATGCAGCTTTAAAGGAAATTCATTTCACAGCAAGCACAATCAGTCTTTCAAAACCCCACCCCCTATATACACTGGATATTTTTTGCCTGCAAATTTAAGAGAGCCTAAGAGAATTAGGTACCCAGCTCCCATTCAAAGTCAGTGGGGTTTGGAAGTTTGGTTCCTAGAAATGCCTCTATAAACCTCAGCCATCAGGTGTTAGCAGCAGCTCTGCAAGCCCCGATCCGGGGGGGCTGCATCCCTGGCCACCCTCTCGGAGGAGTCAGCTTGGGCTCTTGCATAGGTGGGCTCCCTAAGATGCACATAAAAACTTTTCACTAGTGTTTGTTGGCCTTTTTTACTACATTTTACTACCAAAAAAGCTGAGGGGGTGAGCTGGGGTCCCAGGAAGCACTGTGTGAATGCTGCAGCTGGCCAAAACTCCCGGGGGCACCTTTGGCGCTGTGGCCAAAGCAAACCAAAATTGGGAAGGGAAGCACTTCTGCTGAGAAGCGAGAGCACGGCTCATGTTAATGAAAGGTGGTTTATTATCTGGGGATGTAGCTGATGGAAGATGTCTGGCTGTACGAGAGAGGAAGAAGAGTCTTATTGTGTAAGGGATAAGAAATGTCAAAAGAGGAGTAGAAATTGTGTATGGAAAATATTTGCTGAGAGTCACATACTCAAAACTGGACAGCCAAGCTGCTTGGATGAATTAATCAGCAGCCCAAAATTTACTAAGGTCCTGTGAGCTTTTCAAGTGAGTATTGCATGTGTGGGAGAAACCAGACCGTAATGCTGGCCACCAAATACTGCGTGCCCACAGCACTGTCTCCATCGAGGAGGTATCCGACCACCGCACATATTTTTACATATTAATGCATTCATTTGTTCTTACTCCTTGGTAAAGTAGGAGGTTTTACAGAAGGACAGGGGAGATTAAAGGAGTCACAACATCTAGCTTTAAATACTGCAATAGGAGCTGCTGGTTGCTGAGCGCTTGGGCAGCAAGGCTCCTGAAGCAAATGCCGGGTCCCTGCCTACCTCGGATGAGGCATCTTGCATAAAACTCCTGCCTTTGAAACCCCAGTTGCTGTTTTGACTGCTAGCCCTCTCCTTTCCGCAGCAGCAGAGGTGTCACTGGCCACACTTAGGTTAAGCAACGAAACCAGAGCACTCATTTTGCACTTAGGGCCTCCTTGCAGAAGCGCTATTCCTACTCAGGCACTGTGGCCCCAACTTAACTGTACAAAACCCCTTAAGACTGGGCTCAGACTGACAGTTTTGAGTCTTTGAGCCATTGACACGTTGGAGAAACAGCTGCTGTTTAGTGAGATGAATTCACTCCATGCCATGCTTCCTTCTGACAGACATGAGCGTTTGAGTAATCTTTAAAACCAGCAGCGTACGCAGGAGGTGCCGCACAGCATCCTGGTACCCAGGCCGCACCTCGAATACTGTGTTCAGTTTTGGGCCCCTCACTACAAGAGAGACATTGAGGTGCTGGAGCGTGTCCAGAGAAGGGCAACGAGGCTGGTGAGGGGTCTGGAGAACAAGTCTGATGAGGAGCGGCTGAGGGAACTGGGGCTGTTCAGCCTGGAGAAGAGGAGGCTGAGGGGAGACCTCATCGCTCTCTACAACTACCCGAAAGGAGGTTGTAGCGAGGTGGGGGTCGGTCTCTTCT
>NW_008795034.1:2625790-2632630 GCF_000699145.1 Aptenodytes forsteri
CTATGATTCTCCCTGCGTCAGCCGGTGGTGGTCTGCCTTCCTTTGGGCTGGAGAGCGGCGATTCTAGTTCAGTTTTTCTATAGTGAACTGGCACTTACTAAAACATGGTTCCATGCTGTATAATTTCTATGGCTTTTATTAATGCAGACAGTATAGGCTCCATAAAGAAGAAAAATTACCAGTGGAAGATAAAACTAAAATCCTAGTTGCATTACAATCACATTCTAGTGCTGCAATAAATTGCATGAAGCCAATAAAGCAAAACTAACTGAAGATATTTGACACAAACCAAAAATGAAATGAGAGTCATTATGCAGTCTGCTACAGGGACCTGCCTTGATGTAGTTAAAGCAATAAACTACCTGGGAGTAATCTTTACTTATTTTAAATTGCATATTCCAATTGCAAAGCTGTTTCTGGCATTTCTGGCACACTTACTTTACTCTGCTCAGTAAAAGAATTACATGTCTGGATAAGTCATGTCCTATTAAATGTGCATCATATCTGCAGCACTCGTAAGTCACTTGAGTCATAATATTGTTTATTCTAACATTAGTCACTATTTTCTGTCATAAATTAGCTATTCTCCAGAAGAGTGGAAATGAGATTGAGCCAAGGCTGCAATTATTTCGCACATCCATGTTGGCACACGGAATAGATTAAGTGGCTATCTCTTCAGAGGAATTATCATCATCGGGCCACGGGTCAATTATAACAAATGTATTCATGCCGCTAGCCCCCAGGTATCTCCAACAATAAGAGTTTGCATACCTTTCCCTCCCTAATTATTCTCCTCCATGGTCTGGCTGACCCACACATGTGTCAAAATAAGCAGAAGCAACGCCTTTTGCAATATTCAAGGTTAAACCCTCCCAGCCATCGTTTCCTGCCAGCCCCCTTGAATCCTCCCTACCCACGGGACATTTGCATGCAAATCAACAGTGGCACGGTGTGTCTTTTCCATGCAACTAGTCCTGCTGCTAATTAATTGTCTGTTATTCTGCCTTTTTGTGCAGAGGTAGCAGCCCTCACCCCCCTGCCGGGAGAGAGGGAGGGGATTCAATTCCGCTGCCTTTCAGTCATCCAGGTTTTAATTTGGCTGCCTGTGCCGGTGTTGGTATTTCCCTGCCTTTGTGTGGCTTGGAGCATGCCCAGGCCTGGCCCCACCACCGTCTCCGCATCCTGATTTTGAACCTGCACAGATCGTGCCAGGGGACCCGCTGTTATTTACCGCCGGGCTGCGGGTCGGGGTCCTGGAAACACGTGCTGATGTAGCAGGGAGAAGGGGCAATTTTAGTTGGGATGCATTAAGTCTTGTTTGTATACAAATCCCTTTTAGTTAAAATGGAGTGTTTTGCCCCAAAGGGAGCAGGCCATTATAGCGGTGAATGGTGCTTTATAAGACAGCTTATTCCCTTAAGGAAGAGGCAATCAGTTGCCCCAGCTGAAGGCACATTCATACTTGAATTAAAAACCTTCAATAGCTATTTTTTTAAATTGCCTCTCATGCAGAGCTAGATGCATTGCTTGAAAAAAAAAAGAAAAACAAAAGAAAAACAGCCGGCTTGCACATCAGTTTGTTCCCTTAATAACGCCTGTATCCCCCGGGAGTTCGTGCTCACGGAAGAGTACAGCACTGCTTCATCAAGGCTTCGGGTGCACCTCACCCAAGTGGGACCAACAGTGCGGAGCGGAAGGCTGGGCTGCCCCCACCCCGTCGGCTGCCCTGTGCCGGGCTCGAGTAGAAATGCTCTTACTCACAAGTAACACGATGGAAATCCTTACTTGCAATGTTGTCTTTGCCTTTCCCTCTTCTGAAGCTGCAGGATGAGCTCGGGAATGCCATGAGGACGGAGATGTCCTTGTCCATGCACCAGTGGGGCACTGATGCTCGCTGTCCTCCCCGAAGAGTAAGCGACTGCGTTGCACATTGCAACTGGCTGAGCCAAAACGTGGGTATAACCAGCGCCACGAGAGGCAAAGCTGAGAAATCAAAATACTTTTACAGGAGCTGCCTCTGCCCCTGTGCTGCCACGCAGGCTCTGAAAGATGAGAACCGGCCCGGTGTTACATGAAACACGTTTTTCAGAGGGGAGTGAGAGGGCTCAGCCCCTTTTGCCGTTAAAATTTCCCCTGCACTTACTGCAGAGGCAGGGGTGTCCACCTCTGCCTTAGCTCCTGGCCACACGCCAGCGAGCGGCAGATATTCTGCTTACCTAAGCTCCTGCTATTGCCTTCAAGGGCTGGACGATTTACCTTCTGCCTTGCTCTCTTCTGGGCTATTTTTGCTCCATCCTCACCCAGGCTGTCTTGCTGAGGCGGGGTGAGGAGGTGGCTGTTGCATGTGCCATTCCCTCCCGCCTTCAGCACGACGGGGAGGACTAAAAGTCCATATAATACCCAGTTTGGACACTGACTGCAAGCAAGCAACTAAGAGACTGTAAATCCAGGGCAAGCCCATATGGACGGATTCCCTGCATAGTCTCTCCAGATCTGGTGATCCACAGCTTCACACCTCCGGAGACACAGATAATGCCATCACATTTAACAGCCGTCGACAGATTTTTGTCCCACAGGTTCAAAAGATAATTGGATAAAGTTGTGTCAATATTTTGTACCAAAGGTGGCGTGTGACAGCCGCTTCAGCTTAGCAATGCATGAGGTGAAGCAGTATCTCCTTCAGTGGGGTTTTGGCCCTGCCTCGGTTGGTGACTCCATGCCCACGCCTTGGAAGAGACGTCTGAGTGGAGGGATTGTCCCCTGTGCAACATGTTAAAGATGATTTTTTTAGACTTTTTAAAATAAAACAGCTCTCGGGCACCGAAGTAACACCCTGAACCCGTGTCCCAGGACACCACCTTGTTCCTTGCCCTCTTTTCAAGGTAGCTCCTACTGCCTGCCCTTGCCAGACTCGGGCTTGGTACTCACTGCCCACTCTTCCTCACCCCCATTGTAATTAAAATAAAAATTTAAAAAAGTCTTCTACACCTAGTAAATACCTTCTCTAGAGCCTTATAGAAAGGAATTTACTGTCCTTTCTATGCTGTTTTGTTTGGCTTGGAGGCAGTTAGAGCCACCCTTGCTTCCACTGAAGCCAGCGGCAGCACACGCACCAGCTTCTCCATTTCTCCAGAAAGCCGCTGCGCAGAGCTGGGTAAGACACTTCATGAGTTGGTGGGGACCAAAAAAAGAGAAAGAGGGAGGAAACCCAAGCAAATCTACTAAGAGAAAAATACCACTTTTCACAACCACTCTAGCTGCTTCTTGGTGGTTTTGCTGATTTACATGTAATTTCCATATGAACACAGGTATATGCACATATTACAGGGGGGAAGGTGGGGTTCTCGGGATGGAAGGTGCCACATTTGCTGTATTTACACAATATTTCCAAACTTTCTGAACACGGGATCCCTGCTGGGGCTTGTTTTAGCCGGCCAGCCCCAACCCGTGTGGTGCCAGGCTATACAGCTGCAGCTGCACTTGGAGTTGTTGGAGGCTAAAACCATCTCAGCTCCTGGTAAATCAGCGACTGGTTATTTTATGAAAACATTTGCAAATACGCAGCTATTCACCCCACCTGAAGGTATCTTGTAAAGGTGGATAAGAGCAGCGTGTGCACTGGCCGACCTGCCAGGACATTCAAAGCCCCTTTCCACAGCAGCGCATCGTGGCAATAGCAGCCGCTCTCCCTGGAAGTAAATTTCTGTTTGCAGAGTAAATAAGAGTCAGAAATGTGCAATTCCACTTCAGTGTGGAATCAAGAGGTCTCATCTTGTGACCGAAACGTTCATAGTGCTGAGCACAGATGCCCTCCTATTCACCTTTAAAGTCTGCATCCTTTCTGTGCTTCCCACGCGTCCTTTGCCTTCACCTCCAGGATGTCTGTCTTGCCTTTGAAATATCACTGCTCTCCTACTGTTAAAGTATGTGGAAGGATGAATCTTTTATCTCCCTTTTCTATTAGGGAGGTGGATTCTGGGTTCATTGGTTAGGTTTAAGATGTTACAAAAGCATCGGCCTGGTGGGATTTAAAGATGACAACCCTCCGGTGTTATTTGAATGCAGGTAATGGCAAGTAGATCCCCCTGCTTTCTTTACACCCCGTTAGGAGGAAAAGCCTGTCTGGAATAAGGATGTAGAGATAAGAAGAGATTAGAGATTCAAGCTCAAGGCAGCTTGCTCACGTGGAGAGCATGGGGAGCAGCACAGCTGAGCCCAGCTCTGCTCCTGTGGGCAGCCCTTCTGCAAGCAATCCCCCAGACGGGCTGCGGATGCACCTCCCGGCTTTGGGGGATGTTCCCCTCGAAGGAAGGATCCATGCAGCCCCCCAGACTGAGCCCTAGCTGCAAATCCTGGCCCGAGCTCCATAACAACATGAGATGAGCTGTTTCTGCTCCTCGTGGAGACAGGTCCACCACAGCCAGGCATGGTTTGGGCTGCAGGCTGCTGTCAGGGGAAGCTGCTTTAAATCATTGTGGAGTCCTTTCTGAAATGGTTCCCACTAGAAAAACACAGTTTTGGATTAAACTGAAATTGCTCAAAGAAAATTGGAGAGATTTCAATGGCATTTCATGTATATAAAAAAGGACTTATGACATAATCAATTATTTCTGAAGAATGTTGATGTTGTTTCCAATGCACACTATTGTTTTACGATTTACTCGGTTGTAAATTTTCCACTTTAACCATATTGCTTGGCATAACCTGAGACCTTTGCTCACGGTCTGAAGCACCACGCTGACTAATGTTGCACAGCTCACTCCTGAACACGTGCCCACACCTCATAGCTGAGAGCATCTCCCACTTTATTTTCCTTTGCTTGGTGTCTCAAATACTAAGGAGAGCTCCAACCTCATACGAAGTTAAAGTCATCTAGTTTTCTGGATCAAAGTGTCTCCCATTTTTGTTGTAATGAAGCAATTTGACACTTTCAGTAATACAAACATTCCCAACCCTAATTAGAGGGGCAGCTGTTTTCAATATCTCCGGAAAGCTTTTCCAGATTAGCACAAGAATATGGCCAAAAAGTACAGGACACCAGAGGGTGGGAATATTCCCTCCCAGCAAAGTTCTTCTATCTGTCTGCTCCGATTCCCCATCCCCCTGCTCCATACTGACAGAGGAGCTACAAAAAGCCCTGTTTTTGTGGTTGCCACAGCCAGCAGCGAGGCCATGGGGGAGCGTTAGTGGAGGCTGATTACCAATATTTAATTGGTGTGTCCCTTCAGCCTTCGCGGCTGGGCGGGAACCGGTGCCAGTTTGGGTCTGCATTGCTGCTCCTACCCGGGAGCTGCCCGCCTGGGATCCAGGAGGAAAAGAAGCAGATCCAGCAAAGGGAAGGTGAAATTTTCTGCCTTTGTGCCCTGAAGTGCTGGAACCGCTCGAGATGTGCCCGAGAGCTCGCCCTCAGCTGCGTCCCCGCTGGGTCGGGGCTACGTGCCAGAACAGGGTTTTGGCTGCGGGTCGGTGCTCTTGTCACCGTCACACACCGGGGCTGGGAGGAGCAGAGGCTGAGCTCAGCCTTGGGGCAGGATGGAGCAAGGGAGCATTAAGGGAGCAATTTGTGCCAAGCCATGGAGCTATAAACCCAAAACCTGAGAGAGACAGGTTTTGAACCCACTTTTCCACGAGCTGGTCGCAATCCTGTCCTGTACCTCAATTTCCTTGTGGAAATCAGGGTGACAACAACAGTTTTGGGAAGATCTCTGAGAGCTGCTGTTGCAAGGAGCTCGGTGGGGCTGTATTCGGGTTGTGTCCATCTTGCAGAGGCTGGGGAGACGAGTAAAGCTCCAGCCCGACCCTGCAATACAGGCAAGGATGCTGTACCCGACAGCCGGCCAGAAAAGGGCTGGATCCGTGCCGCAGGCGCCGTGGGGGTCTTGGTCGCGCCTGCCTCTTGGCTGAGGCTGCGGTACTGAAAAATGATTTATTCATTTTGTCTCCTGAACAAGTATTAAGATGAATATCAAAACAGAATTGTCTCAACAATCTTTAGGCTTTTACTTATCAGTCGATGATAAAGCTATATAGCGATATGTTCATTTGTCTGCAGATCTTTGTAATCCTATTAAGTACAGAGCAATAACTATTAAACTGTATATATATACCCCCATGCGCACATTTGTTGAGGTAGGTATTTAACACACACACACACACACACACACACACACACATTCTCAGTAAAATTTACTGCTGCACAGAGAGGGTAAGTGCCTCTGTATGGACAACTGAAACACAACCTGCCTCGGTTAACACTATCACTCAGGGTCACAGACCCCTCCTAGCACAACATCAGGAACGTTGCTGGAGCTAAACCAGGCAACAAATAAAATTGCTCCTTGTATTTTATTCTGAATTTCCTTCAAAGCAGAGGGAATTTTCCTGGCTCTGTATTTCACGCCTGGAAGCCATGGGACCAGGCTGGGGCAGAGTCGACCTCACCCGATGCTTAAACCCACCACTGGTGCCTGCATCAGCACTGCCCATGGGCTTCACCCGTCTGCAGCACCCCTGGACAAATGCACAGGGAACAGGAGGTTTCTCCCCTCTTCCAGGCCGTATCTAGAACAGGAAAGCCCATTTGTGAAGAAATCACAGAGATTTTAACCCACCAAAAAAAAAAGTCCTGGGCTTCAGTGGCAAAGGAAGAGGAAGCTTTGTTGAAGCTTGTGCTTCAACCCAAAACCCGGCAGCTGCTCAGTTTGACTTTTGCTTTTGCTCTTGCTCTGAAAGCTGAACTTTTGTAGTTAGTGCCCAGGTACAGAAATCTCGTGCCGAACAGCCTGACACCGCTTTGGCACAGTGCGTGGCCCGGCGGGGGGAGCCACCGCCCGCAGGGGG
>NW_008795034.1:2632656-2646352 GCF_000699145.1 Aptenodytes forsteri
GCCGGGCAGTGGGAGCCACTGCCTGCAGGGACAGGGACACGGCCCTTCCGTAATTCAATCTTCACGCTGGCTCGCTCTGGGGTCTCTGAGCAATGACCGTGGCCGTGCCACCGCCACCGCTGCTGGGCTTTCTGACGTGTCCGGGAGCTGACATGCCACCGCCTTGCCTTTCCCTTCTGACCTCGCCGTAGACTGGAAACAACGCCCAGCCAAAGGAGCCGCTTCCACACGGTGCATCTCTGTCCTGGGAATTTATGTGGCACCAACCCATTGCTCACCAACGCATGTGCTTCACATCATCGCCCCGCCCTGCCCTCCTGGGGAGGTACAGCCATACCAATATTCCTATTTACAGCTGCTTCTCCCCTCTGCCCCTTCTCTGTCTTTGTTCTGGAGTACTTTCGCACTGTGCAGGCGTACAACACTCCTGGAATACCTACCGCAGACCTTTTTCTGTACATTATCTCCCTAAATTACTGTGAATTCAGTCTCACAGTAGTTCCAGACACCTTCTAGTTTTAAATACACCATTTTCAAAACAAAGCAATCATAGTCCACAAGCCAGGAATAAGTAGCTCTCCAAAGCCTTGGCTGTTGCATGCTGAAGAAACTGGACAAGCCTTGCAAGACCACCAAGCCAGCACACGTCCCACTCATGTAAGCATCTCCCTTAATTTCCAGACTTGAACCTTGACTTCAGCTGGGCACTTTTGTCCATGGCTTTCCATTTTTTAACTCTCCTCTGCCCCACGTGTGCATAAATATCTGCTATATCGTGGCCCAGGGGCAGCTGGAGCTTGCCAGCGCCTCGGGGCCTGGACCATTGGCAGCGGGTGGTGTGGGGCATACCGGATTTTGGACGTTGGTATGCTCAGAGCAGCTCATGGGTTTTGTTAGTGCTCAGCATCACTGGTAAACCTGGTTGCTGCAATGCTTTTACTGCCTGCCATAAAAAAGCCTTCTCCCTGCCGTAACGTGGAGAGGGCGCCTGGGCGATATTTCCTTCTTAATTGCAGGCTGAGAGGTACGAAGATACACTGAATGGAAACATAACGCACTGAGATTGGAGTGAATGGGCCTGTCAGGAGGCAGCCGGGAGAGTTTTCGTTCACCGTTAGGGTGGCAGGCAGAGGAGCAGAAGCTTCTCCCAGACTCTTGTTAAACACAAAGCTGAAATACAAAGAAGTGATGGAGAAATATAAAGAAAATAACCCAGAAAGTAGCGTCAGAAATATTGATAACTCAGGCAAATCACTCCTATGGACCTTCTTGATTACATTATCTGTTCAGTCTTCCTTACAAAGCGCTGCTATCACACAAGCATAATAAAACAAGAATATATAAATGGAAGAAATTAAGAGTCATCCTATTGGGACCAATTTAATCTTTGCTTCATTTAAAAGGAGAACATGGCTCCCTTATCTAATGTACATAAAATTGCTCTTTATTCCCCAGGTTTACATATAGATGACAGATCTATATAAATATGGATCTTCTCCTTTTCCCCATTCTGTTGTGAGAAGAGCCACCTTCTACCACATTTATTCTCTGCTCTAGATGCTTGGAGGAGAGTCTCCCTCCTGCCCTATGATGTTCTTACTGTGAATGGAGAGGACGAGGATATGGCAGCATCCTTTGCAGGCAATGAGCTTTGGCAGCTGATGTTTGAAGCAAAAAAGCGGTGAGAGCGGTCACAGGTAGCTCTCGCTCAGAGGCATCTAGTGTTGAAGGGAATAGGTTAGCTAGTCTGCAGCCTGGGACTGAAACCCAGTCAAAACATGCCCTCCCAGGAGCTCTCCACTCCCATCCATCTTTGCCAGTTTCCCTTTTAGGGAGTTTCAGAGCGAGCCCGCGGAGGTTTCTGTGCAGTACAGGACAGGCAGGAAACCACAAAGTCTCCTGTGAACTGTCATGTTTGGGCCACTCAGAGTGAAGTGGAAACAGAGTTTTACTGTGAAGTTACCAAAAGCAAAGACTCGCCCATGCCAGGATGGGGTTCCTGCTGAGCTGCCACGTAGGCGAGAGCAGCCCTGGACCTCTCCCCTGGGAAAGGGCAAACCGCGATCCCAAGAACACTGTGAGAAGGTTTAGAGCAACCACCAAACCACCTGAACTTCACAGGTTCAGATTTTTAAGTTAAAACTCAAGGTTATCCCCAGAAAGCAGTCTTTCCCACACCCAAATATATAAACTGAAGTTGAAATGTGGATCTCAGTCAAGCGCAGTGTCCCTGCCAAACTTTTCACTGGTCCCCGTTACTGCTACTGAATAGGACCCCGAGACACTGCGAGTTCACATCCTTGCCCATATGAAATCACGTCCTTTTCCATAGGACACATTCAGAAATGTGCACACATTTCCTTTTTTCCTCACCTCTGAGCTGGGAAAAAAGAGGTATTTGTGAATCAGTCATTGCTTTCTAACATGCTGAAAGCATCAGAGGACTCCCTGCTCTTTCAAACCTACTATCCTAAGTGCAATTTCAAAGTGTTTCTCTCTCCTAATATCCAGTGGCTTTTTAAAAAGCAACTAACAGCAGTGCTGGAATGGCTAATGCCTAATTAGCTAATGGGTAATGATGCTCCTGTGAATGAGGCTGACATTTCACTCTATAATTATCATCTAGCCTGATAGCACGTCCTGCAGTGGGCAGTTGTAGGTGCCTTGGGACAAGGCTAAGGAACGGGCAGGCCCGTAGCAATGCTCCCACACTGCCCTCCGAGCCACCGACACGAGCCGGGGGCACCGGCAAAGCCGCAGCTGCTGCTGCCATACCCGACTGGAGCAGCACAGAAAGCCGACCACGGCTTCTGCATGTCTGGCTTTCCCCAGACATATCCTCATTTTCCACTCCCAAGTTTATATGTATGAGCTGAAGAAGAAGAATTTAGTCATTTTTCTGGGACTTCCAGCTGCCTGGCAGCCTGCGAGCAGCCTTTGCGCAGGTCCACATGTCTGTGTCTCCATCCAGGAGGCAACAGAAGAGCTGAAGAAGCCACCTTCTGCCTTGCTGGGACTTGTCATGAAGCTTCAAGGAGTAACCACTTGGTGTTACCCCCTGAGGCTGAAGACTCATACGCTGTATTAGCCCTAAAAAAGGCAAGTCCATCTCTTCGAGAAGATTTGGGGTCCAGCAAACTGTTAGGAAAGATCTGCTCATACCATGTTTTAGTCTGCAGACCACTGTGTCTTCTTTTTTCTTTTACTATGGTAAATAACAGGAGCAACTCAATTTTGTTTCTCAGGCCACCAGAGAATGACCACCAACCCGCAGGATTCAGGGGGGTTTAATTCCAGTGTGCATAAGTGCAAAATCAACCCCTCCAGAGTCGCTGCTTTGCCTTTCCCCAGCCACTGCCCTACCCACCACGCCAGGACGTCCTCTCCAAAGACGAGCCTTCAGCCTTAGGATCCACTTCAAAATCTCCATTGCCAACTGCAACTCTTAGAAAAAGATAGTCACTAGAGGGTCTCTAAGAAAAAAAAACCAAAACCCACCACTGGAAGCTTTCACCTAGTTTTCTGGAGTTTTAGGGAGGCCACCTACCTTGTGCTCCCGCAGGGGGGGGCAGCTGTTGGGGAGCTGCCCTGGGGATCTGAGCTCTGCACCTGGGCTCTCTCGCATGGACATGGCACTGGAGGATCCCTGGGCAGTCTGGTAGGTTTTTTTCCTATAAATCTCCAAATCTGTAGTTTCACGCACTGCAGGTTTGATTTTTCAGACACGCCAAGTGCTCCAAGTTAAAGAAACCTGCTGGAGCTGAACATTTCCAAGGGCAGAAAAGAGACGCTTAGAAGCCGTGACACCGAACCAGAGATGCTCATGTGCTGGGACAGCCTGCTCCAGCCCTTCCTTCAACAAATCCCCGACAACAGGACAAGACACACACTCTGCACACGTTTGCTTTTCCACTTTCATGTTTCTGCAGAAGGTGGGGAGATGTGCGAGCGCTGGCGAAGGCTGGCTTGCGTCAGAGGCCAGCGGGTATGTGTGAAAACAGGAGTTCACACAGTACAGCACTTGATTGGCAGATTAAAATAATAATAATAATAAAAACCCCCACTATTAATAAGCAGAAGGAGCACATGGAGCCCTGGGAGACACATTAGCTGTTTGAACAGGCAGATATTTCTGTCCTTCCCTCCCCGTGTAATCAACATGTATTTATTTCTTTATTTAGCTCAACACTTGCCCTTTCAGGAGAAGATAAAAGTGTCAAGATGACCCTCTTCTTATCGCACCCCGCATGAGGGAAAGCTTTGAAGATATAATATGCAGAAACACAGGGCTCTCTGGTGACTTCTCCGGATTTAATTAGCCCGACCTTCTGCGCAGATCCTGCCTCCCCCTCCAGACAGCCCTTCTCCCCCGCTCCCCAGCCGCAGACAAGCTTCTGGACTCGTCGGCAAAATAGCAGCTGCTCGAGTCCTCCGTTTAATTCGGAGCTTGGCTCTCCAAGATGAGCTAAAAAATAAAAATGCCACCCCAAAGATGGAGCTGCTTTTAGCATTATACACGAGCTGCAACTGCCAAGGAAAGTTTATCTTGGAGCCAATGTGAGCTCTGTTGCTCCAAGTTAAATATTTCCATTTAAAAAGTAGAATGAACTATACTGTGGGACTTCCAATTGCTTCCTGAAATATTAAGAAGGAATATCTTTAAACATTAATATTTTGTTACAGTGCTGAAGTCTTTCTAAGGGAGGGTTATTTTTTAGAGCTGCATATTTTTCTCTGCATAATTTGGAGCCCCTGATGTGTGCCTATAGTCTCCATTTCCAAAAGTCACTGCAACACGGTAACCCTCCTTCCAAAGCAATCAATAAAAATCCTTCATTTTTGTCTTCGCTGTTATTCTTGCTGGTAGGAGGCACATGCAAAGGACACCTGTGTTTAACCCCTTGCGGTAAGTGCACCATCATGTACTGCATCCTCAATGAGCCCAAAAGCTGAGGGCTGCCGAAAGCCAGAGCCACGTCCCTCTGCTCATTTTGGTCCATTCGCATCCACCGACACATCTGTTGTGCCGGGATGAGCGTGGACGTTCTCCCACTGCCCATCCCAGACGGACCGGCGGTGGGAGCTTCCAGCCAGCCGGGTCCTCCGCGTCCCCCGGCACGGGCTGGCAGAGCGGGGCTGTGCCGGACAGGGCACCAGCCTGCGTGGGCACTGTATCCTCAGCCCCAGCAGCTCCCAGCCCAGCAGCGTAAGTGGGTTAGGATGGGGTTAGGACAACTCCCAAAACCCCCTGCCCTGAGCTTTGCTCCACCACTGGCCCATCCATCCTCCCTGCTGCCAGGGAAGCGGCTATTGAAACGGCAGATCAGGAGAGCAGATTTAACGCTGCTTTCGTGGTAGGGAAGGGAAAAAAAAAAAAAAAAGAAAAGGAGAGATAAAAATGATGTTGCTTGCAGGCCATTTACATGTTCATTTCTCAAGAGAATGTGACACTTTATCCTTTTTCTCAAATTAACTTTTGTGTCACATGTGGAATAAAAAGAGACGGTAGACGGGAACTGAAACATAGTGAAATAAAAGACTGCGAGCCTGCATGCACGGAGCATATGTTTGTGATCTATAGGAGCCGGGGGAGGGACAGGGAGTGGAGCCCTGCTATGTCAACCATTGTTCAGCAGCTTGGTATGTTGGCTTAATCTTGCAAGGTCTCCCAGAGGTCCTTTTTTCCAGATTTTTTTCTCACCCCCCTTCAGGGCAAACAAAGTGCTTTCCTGAGCAGGCAGTTTGAGCTGCTTAACCGTTCGCGTGCTAGTCGGGAGAGCCCCCGAGGATGAAGGGCAGGTCCTCGGCCGGGACGGTCAGTTCTGGGACATCAAAGGCAGTGGAGCAGCCCCAGCGTACGGGGCTGGAGGCACGAGCTGGTCCTTGTCCGCGGGGCTGGCACAGGTTTGCACAGACACATATAAGTAGCTATGCAAAATGTAGCAGAAAGAAACTGAAAAAGGATTACAGAAAAGAAGGGGGGTTTTATGATGCACTAAGCAGGCTGACATTGTGTGACACTTGGCCAACATCACGGCTGAGCTTAAGCTCCGATTTTGCACCAACAGCATCCACGGTGCCCTGCCGAGCCATAGGACCCATCAGTTTTGCTTTCCTTGGCCAACTATGTGGCCTTACCATACCTTTTTGAAGCACCCCATGGCCATTACCCTTTATCTGGTGGGACATCCTGGTCCCAAATCTGCTTTCTAAAGTGTAACTGCAAAATGAACCAAGTCCTGCACGACTGACCCGCAGTTCCAGTATCGCTGCAGTAGGCAGCCAAACCCCAGCCTGGCTGGTGGAGGCACAGGCTGGAGCATGAGACAGTCAGCGAGCAAGTCCTTAACCCAGAGAGTCCCTGACATAAGGAGGATGTATTTGGTGTTAATTAGCTGTGTAACTTTTGCCTTGCTGACTTTCATCTCTTTGCTTGGTTTTACAGTTTGAAGTGGTTTAAAACTGGTTTTGCTGTGACCGGTGTTCCTGTAATTCTTAGGCACGTGGTGAAGCAGAGGTACCAGCATCCCCGAAGGAGAGGTGGGATGTGGGAGCAATGCTCCCTGGCACGCTGATCTTCAAGGCTGTTTGTATAAGCGTTTTAGACACCCAACAGATTTTCCTTTCACCCACACATATTAACTGAGTTGGTGTATTAAAGACTTAGTTACAAGCTCACATTGAGAAGACACTGAGGAGCTGAATGCTCTTTTCTGGCTGGTTGTGGGGAGTTTCACCCAGAGATTTTCCTTTAGGGAACAGGAAGAGTCAAAAATCACAACATGAGAGACTGTACAAGTCAGCAGTATCTATTGCTTCTGCAAAAAAGACTCCCCTTTTGAGTCCTTTCAGATGCTGAAGAAGGTGGCTGGATTTTCTTCAGACTTCACCAACATTCGGCCAAGTGTCACAAGTGGGCTCCCAGGGGACTGTGCTCTCTGGCCTCCCGAGAGGGGAGCCACCAGCTCCTCACCAGCCTCTCACCTGGGCATCAGACATCGTTTACAAGCAGTATTCCCCCCCTGGAAAGGGCTGGAGGGGCTCCGGGTGCAGGATCGCAGCACAGCCATCCCACTCCAGCTCCATTAACCCGGGGACCTCCATCTTGGGAGGAAGGCTCAAGTCAGCTTTTACAGCCCACTTTGCTCCTGCGTGCCCAGGGACTGCTCACAGCGCTGCTCTCCCTGCCACCGGCTCCCTTGATTTTCTGGCTCTCTCCCTGTGCTGCTCGGGGCCAGGTCTGCCAAAGCAGCAATGCAACCATTGCACCCACTCCTGCTGAATGGGCTACAACCCCCTCCCCAGGACGGTGTCTGCGCTGAGCTGTGAGCACTGGGAACAGGACTGGGGACAGTGGGACACCCAGGCAGATGGACAAAGTCAGTGCTAGTGTGGCATGATGTCCTAGCCAGGAAACAGGAGGCACATAGTACAGGTAAAACTGACTTCATTCCGATTCAGAGTGAATAATCAATTATGTCACACAGGCTCTTCATTAAGAAGGAGGAGAGTCCTGGACATTTTGGGTGCCTCCTCTTCTTCCCTCATACCACCTCTCCCCAAGGTTTTGGTTTGGATAAAGGGTTAAATCCTCATTTCCAACAGACACCTTCACATCTGGGGTTAGGGGAGCCCTAAGGTGGCAAACAGCTCCTGATGCGGGTCAGCAGGAGCCTTTTCATCATCTCCCGCAGCCTTAGGCCATCAGGAGCAGTTTCTCTGCTAAAGGGGACAGAAGTCAAAAATCACTAAACTTTGGGTGTGGGTGAGAAGGAGGATCAGAAATTTGCCTCTTAATTGCAGTTACCTGTAGCTTAAAAATCAAAGAGGGACTTGTTGGGGGCTGAAGGGAGATGGGGAAGAGAGAGAGCAGAACAAGAAAGCATTTCCCTGTGAGATTTGGCTCCCGGCTAGCTTAAGCACAGAGCTCCACAGCTGTGCTATGGGGAAGTGCAGCCGGCTTCTCTGGGTCACATATGGTTTGGGTTTGGGGTTTTTTGGAGATGATTTTTTTTTTTTTATTACCTCACATGCTAGTGCCCTCAGAAATCGAAGTTCACCATCCTGCCTTCACATTTCCCTTCTGCAACAGCAGAGAAAGGGTGTTACAATTCGTGCCTCCAGCTTCACTTAAAGCTTCATAAACTACAATACCCACTTCAACTACATTATCATTCTCATTTCTGTTCAAGATGGCCCTGAAAAAACATAAGGTGTGAGACAGCAGAAGCCTGTCTGCCCCCCAGGCATCCCCATCCCTTGCTGAATGCAATACCCTGGCTACATTTAGGATACCACGTATATATGTTTTGGGGACCTTCTAAGGTCCATCCTAGCCCCAAACCGTGTGGACTGGACACCAGTCACTGTGGCCTGGTGCTGAACAGCCCCAGTGCAGGAAACCTGTGCTGGAGGCAACAAACCTCAAGCTGCTGTTGGTTGACACTCGGGGCAGGACACCCTCAGGCACAACAGGCAGCTGGGAATAATTTTGGCTATCTAGAATTGCAATTAAACCTCAAGGGCCAGAAGTATTTAAGTACTTTGGTTCAGGGCTTTGTAGTTTCTGGGTGTGCAGCTGAAGGGACCTGGGAAACATGGACGTTTCAGTGGTGCACCCAAGGAGGGAAAGGGATGTCTGGGCTCTTTCAGAGAGATCTGAAGCATCCACATCATCACTCCAGCAGTGGGATTTATTTCACTTTGAGTATCCATAGCATATTTAGCTATATTGGAGTTTGCCACTGATCACCCGTAAGTGCCTGAGGGAGAGTGGGTATTCCCAGGACATGATCCCCCTCACCTAACAATGGACACATCACATTGGACGAGAGGACTCACATCCCACATTGCCTGTTCCTCCCCAGTGCTACAGCGGGTGCAGGACAGAGGATCCCACTCCACAGGGTCTCTTTGCCAACCTCAGCCCCAGCCTTTGGTCTGCCAGCAAAAAAAAAAAAGCAAAATATTATTACTTGCAGTATTGAAGCTGAAGAAGTTTGAGGAGAATTTCCATTTTTGGAGAAGAAAATATACCTGCCACATCAATAACATTTTCTAGTTTGACATTTCAACTCCTTTTTGCAAAAGCTTGAAAGAAAGGAGGCCAGAGAAAAAGAAAAGCTCTCCTTCCTTGCTTCCAGCAAAATTCAAATGGACGAACCTCGCCTTTCCCACCAGCTGCAGTATATAGGTCAAGTCACGTATGTGCTCTCTGGGACAGGGCTTACAGTGTGGAAAATTGGACAGGGACAACAGGCAAGTTTCCCAATGCCCCTGCTTGGGCCATCCACCCGTTCAGGAGAAGACAACAGGACAGGGTCTGTCTCTGCGCCCGACGCCGTTGATCTGCCCACGCTCAGGACCCGCGCTGCTTCAATCACACTGCTCTAGAAAACAGCCCAAATCCTACACCAAGGAAATCACAGCTCCTCTGGTGAAAAGAAGCCACAAAATATTTAGTCCAGATCAAGTTCAACTCCTAATCAAAGACAGCTACAAAGGTAAACTCTGAGTTTAAACCAGACCTTAAATCCACAAAACACTTTTCAGCTGGATGGTGTCCTAAGAGTGGAAAGTATTAGAGGAGCTGGGGGGACAGACGGCCGCACTGGCTGTGGTTTGTGACTGCCCCGCACCGACGCGTTCCCACCCCACCCATGTGGGGCAGAGGGCTTTTTGCATCTTCACCTGCTAAAAATATCCAAGGCTAGAAGTTAAAAGAAATTAAATATTTAGCAGTTGCATAAAGGCACCTTGGGATGAAAGCATTATGGATACAAAGCTGTCATCTTATCCCTTCATCATCATATTTTTTTGTAGCAGACTTGTCTTGTTGGCAAGGCAACTTCTCTGTTTTAAACCAGCCTCATAAATCTCATTAGGATGCCTTTTTTAAAGCTGCCAATGCAAAAAAACCAGGAACAGGCACCCACTGGACACCACTCCAGGTCCCTTAGGACTCCTCTCGCCACAGCTCTCAACAGGAGCTTGTTGGACGCTTCCCATGGAGACATCTCAGGATGCCTCCCGAGATACCTACAGCAGGACCAACACGCACACCTTGCTTCACTAGAAAGGCTCCTGCTGATTTTAAACACGCATTGGGTTGCATCCAGAGTTTCCTTCCCCCCTGTAAACACAACAAAACAAACCCGTTCGCCGGCTTGTGGCCAGCAAGAGCTCTACATCGGCAAACTCGTCCGGGCTTAACTCCAGTTTATGTAGCCTGGGTGGATGAACGGGAAACGTGTTTTGCAAAACCATCGAAGTTTAGACCAGCTCTTACATGTGCAATGGCCATGGCAGCTTTTCTGGGTGTGCCACCACCAGACGCTCCCTCCACCGGGAAGGGAGGATGGGCTGACCCCTGGACATCACGGGGTCAGGTTTTTAACCGAGGTGCTTTGGTTACCTCTAGGCAGAATTAAACCAAAACACAACTGGTTTTCTTGAAGGAGAACAGAGCTGTGGAAAACACACTTACAGTTAGGATTTTTTTTTTTTTTAATGCACGTTGTATTTCTGGGGAATCTTTAATTCAAACTGATTAAATAATGATCCCCTGTAGTGATCTACCCTTTCAAATACCCACTCAAGGAGTAATTCAGCACACTGGCAGCACAACAGGCTTGCTGTACATCTCACATGAGCTTGCAGGACTTTGACATACTCTCATAGTGGTAATGCCTCCCTCTTTAATAGCACAACCAATTTAATTTAGTGGTGGCTTTGCTCTCCCGTATACACTTTCCTTTTTCAAGCACGCCGCCTCCATGACATTTGGTGGCATCTGGCCCACAGCTGCTTCTCAGGGGGACCCATCAGCCTCTGGGGACCAGGGATATACCTCATTGTCCCGAGCAGTGGCCACCCAGCCCTGGCAGCAGAGTCCACGGCAGCTGCTACTACCCTTGCCCAAGCGCTTGGGAGGGAGGGATGGGGGTGGGGAATGGATGGATGGGGGGACGGATGGAGGGGGGGCACAGATGGAGAGGGGGACGGATGGAGGCCACGCTGCACCCCGCAGGCAGCCCAGTGCCGTTCTGCCCGCCCACATGCGTGCGCACGTGTTGTTTTACAGACAGCTGCCTCCCAAATGAACACAACCTGCTGAGCCTCTTCAGAGCTAGGAATGGCATCTTCACGCCAGATGCAGGTTTGCTGGAGACCTGATTTTTAAAGGGAGCTTGCGTCCCTCTCCCTGGAGCATAGTGGTTACACATTGCTGAAAATGGTCCAGAAATAAGGATTTTGGGGGCAAGGGAGGGGAGTGTCTGTTTGAATGGAAACACTCTCTCCGTCCCTGGCTCCGTTGGGAGAGGGCATTTCCCGGAGGCAAAGGAGACACAACTCCACGTGGGCCCAACGCACTGGGTTTGCTCTGCAGGGCAGCTCTGCCAGTGCTCTGCCTCCTTCCTCCCCACTTGCTACACACCGGCCACCAAGGCAAAAGGAGGCAACCTGGGCATTAAAGGGAGGAAAAAACGTTGCCACACTTCGGTTCCCGGTCTACAGCCTCTCCAAAGCCCCTGGGCCGGGACACACTCGGTGCCACTCCCAGCACTGAGGTTTCCCGTGCCCATCACAAGTCTTCCTGCAGAGGCATCAGCAGGGCTGAAGGACCATGATTTCTCTTTACTGGTGAAAGCAGTTTTTCCAGACCGTGATTGATAATGGTGCCAAGCTTGATTCATAAAGTGCATTTATGTATTTGTGCCCAGGGTCCCATTTGGGACACACAGCGCCCCTTCCCTTGCTCACAGCACGTCATGGACATGCATGTCTGATGCCAGCGGGTTTAGGAGGCATGTGCAGGGCCTGCCTGTCAGCAGAGCTCCTGAAAGGAGTTTTTTGGGAGGCCATTTATCCAGTTAAACTGAATCCAGCTCCCTCCCAGCCAGCAGCATGCCCCCCGCCCCGCAAAGGGCTTTCTGGAAGTTGCCCTCCCCCAGGTCTCCAGTGCTGCAAGATTTAGCAGGTCCTGGGAGGCCAGGGCCACTTTTGGGGACACACTCCGGGAGACACCAGTGGGTTCACTGTTTTTCTCACCAATTTCACATGCTTGGGAGTGAGGTCAGTTATTTTCTCCCACTGACGCAGGCAGGATGTGGCTCTGGGGAGCGGAGGAGCCTGTTCCCACACTAAAGCTCCTGCCCTGTCCCGCAGTATTGATACCCCACTGCAGCCGGAGCCTCACACAGCGGTACAGAAATGCTCAAATCGAGATGTTCCTGCAAAGGCAGCCCCCAGGATTCGGGCAGGTGTCCTGCCAAAAACCCTTTACATGCCGAAACCCCAACTCCCTCTCCCCCAGTTTGCCTGTGCTTGAGCCCAAGACCATCCCTTGCTGCTTTATTTATGCTGTGCATAGAAATACCTGGCAGCGCTTGTCAGTGGATATCCACGTTCCGTCAATAACCGTGTACCTCTGCCCAATTAGTGCCACACTGCTGGTGTGCAGAAATGAGACGGCTCCCGAGCACCGGCCCCCATGACCATGAAAGGTGGTTCAGCACGGCCCATGGCTACATAATGCATCACACCTTGCTTGCTTCCTACTGACTTAGGTTAGCTGAACCCAATGAATATTTCAATAGCCTCTGCCTGCCCAGGATACTATTAATTTTGGAGTCCCTATAATCCAATTCCTTTTCCTCCAAGTGGGTGGTGATTATTAATTTCACAAGCTATGCTTCCATCGGCTCCTTCCTAGTCCCTTGTGGCTAAGGAATATTAATCCACATTCATACTGTCATTCAGCTGCCCAGGAGACTCTGGTGTGAATAGTATTAATAATAATACCACTGCTTCACAAGTGGTTAAAGCAACTTAAAGGCGCACAGGCGGGTTGCAGAGGTCATTTGCAGAATAGCACCTCAATGGTTATGCTCAGAGAAAAAAAATTATGGGGCCCAGGCAATGCTTTTTGTGGAGAATTCTCTGGGTCCTGGACCTGTTGATGCTGGTCCTGCCTTGCCAGGGCACAGACAGTCCCCTGAGAAGGTCTGCGAGGAGGAGATCAGCTGCAGCCTTGTTCCCAGACATCCCTGGCAGCCAGCAAGGAGCAAATACTTTTGTCCTTCTTTTGGGGAAATTGGGGGGGGTGGGGGGAAAAGAAATCCAAACATGATTTCTCTACTTAAAGTGCCATAATGCTCTGGAAAGTAACCACTTTTGACACCTCAACCTTATTATCAAGTTTGCTTGAATTTAAGCAATTCATTTGAGTTCTGCTGGAAGGGTGGAGAGTGGAAGGCGGCAGCTATTGCATTTCTTTGCAGAGCAAGAAAGCGTTTCTCTGTCAGCCAGGTTTACTCAGGCAGGCGATACACATTCCAATCAAATATCTCATGGAGGGATTTGACAGCACATCAAGGACTTCCTCAACTTGGGGTACTAAATGGCAGAAAGATAAATAGAAAAAAAGAAAGCCAAGAAATGCAACATTAAATAATAAATAGCCCTAGAGGGGCTCCTGTTCACTAACAAGGGTCAGGGCATCCACCAACTGACAAAGAAAGGAGGGGGCAGGGGATGAGGTAGTGCAAAGGGAACCTCAACGGATCCCAGGCTAAACAACATCTCTGCTGGAAATCAGAGCTCAGATGCCCCCGACTGCTGGGCACTGGCAGGGCTGCCCCAGGGGCTCATGAGGAACAGAGCATCTCCACAGCCACAGAAACTTCCTAATGAC
>NW_008795034.1:2647997-2688663 GCF_000699145.1 Aptenodytes forsteri
TTTCCCCCGCGGACGCGGGCAGGATGTGGATCTGGGGAGCGGAGGAGCCTGTTCCCACACTAAAGCTCCTGCCCTGTCCCGCAGTATTGATACCCCACTGCAGCCGGAGCCTCACACAGCGGTACAGAAATGCTCAAATCGAGATGTTCCTGCAAAGGCAGCCCCCAGGATTCGGGCAGGTGTCCTGCCAAAAACCCTTTACATGCCGAAACCCCAACTCCCTCTCCCCCAGTTTGCCTGTGCTTGAGCCCAAGACCATCCCTTGCTGCTTTATTTATGCTGTGCATAGAAATACCTGGCAGCGCTTGTCAGTGGATATCCACGTTCCGTCAATAACCGTGTACCTCTGCCCAATTAGTGCCACACTGCTGGTGTGCAGAAATGAGACGGCTCCCGAGCACCGGCCCCCATGACCATGAAAGGTGGTTCAGCACGGCCCATGGCTACATAATGCATCACACCTTGCTTGCTTCCTACTGACTTAGGTTAGCTGAACCCAATGAATATTTCAATAGCCTCTGCCTGCCCAGGATACTATTAATTTTGGAGTCCCTATAATCCAATTCCTTTTCCTCCAAGTGGGTGGTGATTATTAATTTCACAAGCTATGCTTCCATCGGCTCCTTCCTAGTCCCTTGTGGCTAAGGAATATTAATCCACATTCATACTGTCATTCAGCTGCCCAGGAGACTCTGGTGTGAATAGTATTAATAATAATACCACTGCTTCACAAGTGGTTAAAGCAACTTAAAGGCGCACAGGCGGGTTGCAGAGGTCATTTGCAGAATAGCACCTCAATGGTTATGCTCAGAGAAAAAAAATTATGGGGCCCAGGCAATGCTTTTTGTGGAGAATTCTCTGGGTCCTGGACCTGTTGATGCTGGTCCTGCCTTGCCAGGGCACAGACAGTCCCCTGAGAAGGTCTGCGAGGAGGAGATCAGCTGCAGCCTTGTTCCCAGACATCCCTGGCAGCCAGCAAGGAGCAAATACTTTTGTCCTTCTTTTGGGGAAATTGGGGGGGGTGGGGGGAAAAGAAATCCAAACATGATTTCTCTACTTAAAGTGCCATAATGCTCTGGAAAGTAACCACTTTTGACACCTCAACCTTATTATCAAGTTTGCTTGAATTTAAGCAATTCATTTGAGTTCTGCTGGAAGGGTGGAGAGTGGAAGGCGGCAGCTATTGCATTTCTTTGCAGAGCAAGAAAGCGTTTCTCTGTCAGCCAGGTTTACTCAGGCAGGCGATACACATTCCAATCAAATATCTCATGGAGGGATTTGACAGCACATCAAGGACTTCCTCAACTTGGGGTACTAAATGGCAGAAAGATAAATAGAAAAAAAGAAAGCCAAGAAATGCAACATTAAATAATAAATAGCCCTAGAGGGGCTCCTGTTCACTAACAAGGGTCAGGGCATCCACCAACTGACAAAGAAAGGAGGGGGCAGGGGGTGAGGTAGTGCAAAGGGAACCTCAACGGATCTGTGGAATATCAACATCTCTGCTGGAAATCAGAGCTCAGATGCCCCCGACTGCTGGGCACTGGCAGGGCTGCCCCAGGGGCTCATGAGGAACAGAGCATCTCCACAGCCACAGAAACTCCCTAATCACCCGGTTCCTCTCTCTCAGCCAACACCTTATGTGGTCTTTCACACCAAAATAAACACAAGTGCAAGCGAGAGCCTGCCTCGCACTGTAGATTTTCGCATTCGCACAGAGGTTGTCGTACAAACCACAGTGGGAAGAGGCCCCTTTTCAAGATGGTGAAGTCCATGGCATCTGAAACCAGAGCGCATTTCGGTTTTGTTACTTTGCACTTTTGGCAGCCGAGATAGGCTGGAGACTTCACAGATGTAACTACTTTCCCAGTTTTTCCTCCTAGAAGAATGTAGCCTTCCCAAATTGTCAGCACTTCAGCCGGCACAGCCCCAGCAAACACACCGATGCAATTAAAAAAGCAGAGGAGGGAAAGATTACTCCCTCCCAGACCTTGCCCTGAAAGGTCGCAGACAAGGAATCAAATCCCAGACCTGCTGAGTCCCACTTTGGGTGGCAAACTCTTGGTTTTCCAGATGTCGCACAGCCTGGGCTGCCAGATGCCCCAAAATCCCAACCCCACAGCCCCTGCGCGCACAGAGTGACTTGGCATCGCGCAGGGACCCAGCTGGGATGCATCAGCCTCGTGGCACAGATGCAGGCAGCCCCCCGAGCTGGCAGCCCCCCCGCTGCTTTTTGTGCGGTGAGTTGTGGAAGTCGAGGGATGAAATCCCTGCCTGCACCAGGGCAGCTCGCTGAACTTGAGCATGTTAGAGAGGTTTGGCACAATCTGGAGACCATGAGTGGCATGGTATGAACAGCAGGAGCTGTCTGACACGCAGGGATTTCATGGGAAGGAAGGAGAGCTTTCAGCCCCTCGTTTACCCTCCCAAAGAATAAACGAACAACTCAAGGTACTCGCTGTTGTAAGTAGCCTCCCGGTAGGCATTCACTGAAAACCATCCCTTTTCTCGCTTTTCCTACCAACACGGTGAACTCGGAGCTTCTGGTCTGTTTTTTCCTCCATCCCTGCCTGCAGAGCCCAGGCAATCAACAACTAATCAGCTCCCCACCCCGGTCTGAAGCCCTTCCTTGATTTCTGTTAAAGGCCCCATCACCTGAACACTGGAGGTTTTACCATGAGCTGGTGTACCTGACCCAACGGGGCTGGAGTCAAACAGCTGCCTCTCCAGCAGAAAAGCTCTGCAAGACAGTTTAACGCGGCAGGAAGGTTTAACACCCACTTTCAGTTGGTGTTACCTGCTCTCCAAGCAGGACGAGCTTTGGCTCTGTGCCCTCAAGTCCTAGCTCTTGGGAAACCTGGACCCTGCTTGCACCCCTAAGCATTTCCAGAGCATCCCAACCCAATGCTGATACTATACCAGCAATGGTCTCATTAACCTCATTAACCTGAGTGAGATTTTTTGTAGGGGCTCCCAGGAAGATGTGCTTCATTGAAACCACTACAAGGTTTCCAGACCTTCTCCTGGCCTTCCACCTCAAAGGAGCATCTGAACTCTGCACTGCTCATTCACACTTTGAGCTATGCGAGACATGCTTCCCCCCCCATACCATTATTTTGACAAATGGAGCTAATCTGGATGACTATATTGCTGATATTAGTGTTTTGCATACAATGCTCTGCTCTAAATAAGCTTAATTACAATTCATGCATGTTGCAGATTAACGGTAGGTGAAAAAAGGAAAAGTCTTAATTTTTGTACCTGTGCTGCCATACAGCAATGGGCAGACTCTTCCACCTCAGCCCTACCGGAGTGATCTCCTCCCCTGCAACCGCTACTGCAAACACAGGGACATGGCAGGGCACTGCGAGATGGGCTGCTGTGTCTCCCAGCGAGTACTCTAACCAATTACACATATGTAAGTACCTTGCAAATTCTTTACAGCTCCAGTAAATCAATTTTTCATACAGCAGGAGGAAGAAGTCAATGCACTGACAATAATGCCTCAAACCTTTCAGCGCTTCTCAGCACTGTGCCAGCGCGAGCTCGGAGCACTCGGGTCTGCGGTTTCCTACAGCAGCTCTCGCCTCCTTCTCCGGGTGTTGGGATGGAGCCGTGAGCTGGAGGTCACCTCAGGGCAGCAGGTTCAGGGTCCGCACATCCTGTACAAGGCATATATTTTATGACAAACAGCGGGGCCAAGTGAGAGGATAAATCTTATCTCTCCCTTTAAACCATAATTTTGCTGGTGAGTTCAGCAGAAACACAGCTGGGCACCAGGAACTCTTTTTTCCTGCACTTGACCAATACCTGAGGGAGAGGTGTTTTTCAGAAATGATTTAGAGCCTAAAATTCATTTTTTTAAAGTGATACAGGCATTTAGGAATTAAAATCACATTGAGCCTCATTTGCATTTAGGCTCTTGTATATCTAAGTAACATCTCAATAACATTTGAAGCTGATTCTGATGCTCATTTTGGGATGGAGCGGGCAAACGGAGAGCCCATGGTATCTAGAAATCCTTCTGGGGAACAAGGGGAAACAAAGCCTTTGGTCCATAATCTGGTAACTTTGCTTGAAAGATTATTTGGAAATCCAAGGAATCTTTTAAGCCATACCTGGAGCTTTGTGAAGGTCCTATTTTAACACGGACTGCATAGACAGGCACAGACGCATTTGACTTTTTCTTCAAACCCACACGTGATCTCTGACCTGAGCCTGCACTAAGTGCTCAGCGGCACAACCGGTACGTCTCGCTGTTTTAATGGGACTTGACCCGTTTCAGGAATCTTGAAGGATGGGATACAGTGCTGGAGCTGGTCCTACAAGAAGCCTCTCCTTCTGGTTCAGGAATGTGCTAAAACTCCCTCTGAAATGACACTGCCATTCATTAGAGAGTGAGAGATTTAAACACGTCCTTAAGTGTTGGATTTAGAGATATTTAAGCAGCTGATCATTACTTCTACATGTAAAAGGCAATAAAAAGGAAAAATTAAGCCAAGAGTGATGATCTCACTTGCTTTTATTAAAGGAGCCATTAATTCTGGCGTGATGTGGGTTGATAAAGGCCTGCTCTCACACGAGCACTGCTATTGTCTGAAGCAGTCCCAGGGAAATGCTGGTTTGGCTCCAGCCTGCAAGATATGGGGCGTAGGGGGAGATCGGGGCTGCACTGCGCTCAGTGCGGTACGGAAGACCCAGACTCCTTCTCTGATGGGGTTTGCACTCTGAAGAGAGGAAGGGAGCAAAACTTGGAGAAATAAACTGGCTTTTTTAAACCTGTTTTGCAGGCAGGAGAGGGGGAGGTCTCAGGATTATAGAGGATGCCTGGGAAAAGCTTGAATCCAGCTGAACCCCATAGTCCTCTTTCCCCACGAAGTGGCAGAGACTTTCTTCGCAAGCCTGAGCTAATTCAGCAGTTTTACTATTGACTTGCCGTGTGGTCATAGCCCAGTTCCTATTACAAAACAGAGATTATAGTCCTAGCCCGTCTCACAGCATTAATCCACGATGGATTGCAAAGTACATTTTTGTTTGCCCTCTACAAAAACAAAACACACCGATACTACCACAACAGAAACAGCGTATGGAGAGAAAAATGCAAGAAACAACACCAGTTCCAAGAGCAGACCTTTTTCTGCTCAAGTGCACCCCGGTTTTGGCATCAAACCCAACACTTTCTTGGACTTACAGGTGTTAAGAGGTTAGGTAAACACTGGTTTACTCTGGTCTGCCCCCCTGTTGCTCTGAATCGAAATGCGCTGGTGTACGCAGCGTGTCTGACCAGAAGGGCTAAGGGGTACAGTGCCCTGCACCTCCCGCTCTCTTTGCCCGCCGAGCTGAATTAGATATAGAAACAGTTAGATGTTGTCTCCATGCCTTCCCAGTGCCTACGGTGCCAGAGGAAAACCAGACTGTTTTATTAAGCATATTACAGCAATAACACTGTCTTGTTGGGATATTTCCTGGCAGTTAACATCTTGCTGGATCAAATACCTTTGGCTTTGCCTGGGGCCCTCAGATCCCCCAGCTATTTAACTGCCAGGAAAAATACCCTCTCTGTTGGTGACTACAATTTAATTAGTGAAGCTTTTCTAAGGCATGGGATCAGGACACTTCCATTTTAAGAAACACCTTTCCCCCGCCAAGTCATCCCCAAGTGCTTTGCAAAGCACTGAAGGACGATAACAGTGGTGTGATGTCCGAGTAAGCCAGCCCAGCAAGCACCAGGTATTGTTGTCACTCACCCAGCAGGAGACGACGGGATTCCTGAGGAGGAGGATTGTTGTCCTAAAAATTAATGTTTCGCTCTCTAAAATGTACCTTTGGTGCACTAGTCTCCTCCCAGGCAGGTTTTGCTGCATCGATCTTGTACTGATTATGGACTAAGCCAAAAGGATGCCTGTCTGATCGTAGCTGTGAAGCTGGGTGAGCCTAAGGGACCAAGGGGAGTGAAAGTCCTGCGCACCCAAAAGGGCAGCTGAGGCAAGGAAAGGCCAAGCATTTTATAAGATATTCACAACAAATCCCCACGTTGTACTGGTCTCCCAAAACCTCATTGCATTTAGTGGTAGCAAAGGAAGAAATATGATTCTCCAGTGTGCTTTTTTTTGCTGTTAGGATTTAAGTTCCTATAGGGGAAAAAGGCATCCAAAGATTTGCTGGAGGCAAAACTCTTATTAAAACAGAGTCTGAAGAATGGGGCTGCAGCTCTGCATGCTACCCAGGCACCGAGGAGCTCACTGTATGGAAGTGCCAAGCCCCTGCTCAGCAGACCCCAGCTTTACTCAGCACCTCACCCAGCTCTGATGCCTGTGAAGAGAGGAGCACGCACACTCCCAGCACACACGGCAGAAATTACAGAATGTATGGGACTGAAGATTATCATTTAATAGAGCTGAGCCAATCCATTCATTATTTAATGATTTAATTGATGACCACAGTGGAAAGCTGATAAAAGCACAGCCCTGGCTTATAAACCACCTTTTGCTCTATTTATTCAGTGCAGTGGCACAACATACTGAACTGAGTATATTTTAATGTAAATAGGGCATTCTTTAGCATACAGGTAATTATTGCATTTAATAACTATTGCTGCTATAGGTATCTTAGATTAATTTAGCACCACTCACAGGAAAGGGGGGAAAGTAGGGTACAAACACACATGGGTGTGAGCAGCTGCTCCTACTAACGCACATGAATCCCTTTACCCCAGCAGAGGGGAAGGGAACACAGCAGCTGTTTTATGCTTTCCCCATCATTATATCTGTCTTTTCCCAATGCTTCTTTGCAGCACCAGTCACTGCTGTCGCTAAACCATCCCAGGGTCACAACTCAGCCTCTGCGGTCACCCGCTCACAGGGCTGTCCCATCACAGCTGGCCTTGCACCTTGAGCTGCAAAAGCTATCAAACAAGTAAGAAGGAGGTGGGAGACATAAAACACTTTGCTGATGGCAAATATGTTTTGCATTTAGGAAAGGTTCCTGGGAATGCTCTGTTGCTATTTACCTTTGTCCTTTGAGAAAACTCTGGTTCTGAGTGTTTTCCCATGCATTGCTTTCGGTGGTACAGGCTCACAACGCTGTCAGCGCAGCCAGGCAGCTGCTGCCAAGGCCTTCCAGCTCCGACCCCTTGGTGAGCAAGGAGAGCTAACACAGGGCAGGGAGGCTGCCTTCAGTCACCTCGCTGAAGCACCCTCCAGTGAAAAACTCCACTGCACTAACTCCAGGCAGCCGCCTCGATTCATCACGCCTCTCTATATCCCAGTGTGAGTGATTCCTACTTTTCCACTGCCTGAGCAAACAGCCATTATTTATCTTTGCAATAGCCCAATGGGGCTGCAGAGCAGGACATCACCCGACAGAGCAAAGAGGACCGGAGGCACCGAGAGCCCACGCAAGCTTGGTGTAATGCAGGAGGACCGCAGCAATGCAACAGCTGAAGTTGTTCCCACCCCAGCCTTCCTGAAGGAAGGTGTTAGGACACAGGGGAGTTTAAAGGCTTGTAAAACATCCTGCTGTTAAACAGGTGATGCTGCGTCAGCAAAATATTTTGAGAGCTTTGATGCTGCTCACAGCTGTGCCCAGAAGAGAGTTATTCTGCTCAGGTTATACCTTTAATGTCTCTTGTAATCTGATTTGATGTTGTGCTGACACAGGTGTTGACAATGTCCCATCCCTCTTCCTTCTCCACCCCTGATCCTCTCCCCCTTCGGAAGGCACACACAGTTCTGCAGCCCTACTGCTGAATAAATTGCAAGACCAGGGCTCTCATCCTGCAGAAATTGGTAGGGAAATGTATTCATTAGGAAACACTGAGATTGTGTTAGACATACAGATTATGGGAACAATTTGAATGGCAATACATTTTGGCAAGATGCTATTACGTATTTATTTGCACGTGGCATAATAAAGATGACAATCAACAGATTGTGTCAGAAGCAGGGATGTTCAGAAAGGGTTTCAATTTAGCAGAAGAGCCAGCACCTTGTTAACTTCTGACATCTGAATATAGCTCCCAGATGCTCACAGGCTGCCTTGGCTAGCCTGACACACCATCTTCATTTGTCATCTTAGTTCGATGGTCAGAAAGACTTACTAACTGCTTAATGCTTCAGAGGAGAGAGGTGTAAAGGTTCCCTTGTACTTTGTAGAGTAAAAAAGTAACTGTATTTCAGCTTCCCTCCGCTCCTCCCTACCTCAAGAGGTCCAGGTCTCCAAAGCAGAGGTGACCCTGTGACGATGCTACAGCTGGAGGAAACTGCACATCCTGCAAGCAGAGAGTCCCACCGGAGTTCCAAGGATACCAGGGAAGTCCTTTTGAGTTTGTGTGAATGGGTGACAATCACTTTTCAATTACAGACAAATGTGGATTCTCATCAGCCTGAGGTGACAATGCCGGTGGCACCTTTGTGGCCATTTTTCACAAGAAATTCTCTGTCAAACACACTCTTAGAGATGAAGGCTACTGCCATCTCACAAGTATGCTGCACGCCTCACCACAGGTACACTCCCTCATCCAGTGATGTTGTCATCACCATGGCACGTGAACGGGCGTTTTTATCTATCCTGTATCCAGCTGACATCAGTTTCTAGAGAGCAGTTCATTATGTGATACTAGATCAACATCCATGGGTTAAACCCTTGAGTGTCTGCACGTCGTTACTCACTCCAGAGTCTCCATTGGGGAAACCGAGGCACGCAACAGTTTGGCTGTCATTTTTTAAATTATGCTAATATGAACTTTTGGTCTTTAGTAACATTCAAAGCCAAGTGAATGGAAGTCACAGGAGTCTGTCTCCTGTCCCCATGTCACCACCTCCAGCTGAGCTGGTGGTGGTGGCTCCCTGGCCAGCCAGCCCACCCTCCTTGCACCCACTCCCATCAGCAGCATCACTGTAGGAGCTCCCTGCCAGACCCAGTATTGCACCAGCTTCTTGTGTTTACATGATTTTCCAAACTTTGGGCTTGCCTTGCATAGACGTGAAGTCCTTGCTATTCCCATAGGTGTTCAAGGGAGATGAAGGTAGCATCTGATCTTCAGTCAGGCTCATTTTCTATATCCACACGTGGGTACACCTTAAATGAGAGAAGATAATACATCAACCTATTTTACATTTCACTTTTCATCTTCCTAATGAATGAGGACTAAATATGAATTTCTAATTTCCACTGTTTATACAAAACCCTTTTGCTTTATTTCCTTTTGACTTTGTCTTCAGAAACCATAGGAGTTCACATAGTCTCTGGTGCCTTTATGCAACAGGAAACACAATCAAATAAGGAAATTTATGTAAACCCTGGTTTTGCAGGAGGAAGAGGTGCTGCCGTGTGCGAGTTGGCAATGAATAGGCTCTCATAATGTATTCCTCATTGCTTTCCTCTTCCTTTGCAGACAGTCAATACCCTTGAGAGAAGTTAATTAGATCCGCTTCACTCTGTTTGGTCCTACCACTCTGAGCTCTGAATACAGGGGAGAGGGAAATCCCAGCAAAGCAAATTGACTCGATTAGAGTAAGAGACCACTGAACAATCGTTTCCATTGTCCAAGATCACAGAGGATTTCACTTTAAAAGCAAGCATGAAAACGTTAAAACAATTATTTTAAAATATTTGTGCAAAATCCCAGTTCAGAAAGGGATGCGAGTGAAAACTTAAAAGGAGCCGTTTTCAAAGGCCCCAGTGTACACAATATGTTCATGGAGCTATACGCCTGCGCGTGTAGTCGTTTGAAACCACTCGCTGCAGATATTAGTATTTCTAAGTAACCATTTGCACATCAAACTAATGAAGGTGATCGTATATACAAAGCAGGCATCTAACCTGTGTGTACTTCTGGCTGTATTGCTGTAGAACTGGCTGAAGGGATTGAAAACGTACAATAAAAATCACACTTCACGTAGGTTTTTTTAAAGACTGCTTAGAAAGCTGACAGCTCAGGAATACCCACTTCTGGTTTAGCTTTCCTTCCAACAGGCCATGATTTTGTCAGCCCACAATTACAGTATGCATCTACTGTATTTTAATTAGTCATCCTTCAGATACGGACTGGCCAGCTCTGAGGACAGTGATAAGGACCTACAGAACAGCTGTCTATCTAAAGCTCCCAGTTGCCTTTTTTTTTTAACCAGCAAATTCTCATGAGTCCTAAATCAGGACCCCATGGGAACGGTGCAAACATGAGTGACCTTATCAAATCCCAGCTGGCTGTTGTTGGTCTGGCTACAGTTAATGCAACCGAACATCAAAATGAAGGAAACTTATCTCAAATCATCCAGGAAATCAGTGAAAATAACTCGGATCCTGAGCTCCACCAGCCCTGCTCAGCTGCCTTTACTTCCCGAGTGTCTATCTAGCTCCCAGTTGCCTTTTTTTTTAACCAGCAAATTCTCATGAAGTCCTAAATCAGGACCCCATGGGAACGGTGCAAACATGAGTGACCTTATCAAATCCCAGCTGGCTGTTGTTGGTCTGGCTACAGTTAATGCAACCGAACATCAAAATGAAGGAAACTTATCTCAAATCATCCAGGAAATCAGTGAAAATAACTCGGATCCTGAGCTCCACCAGCCCTGCTCAGCTGCCTTTACTTCCCGAGATACACTCTTACACAGTGCAAGTCCAAAATATGCTTTATAGGGCAGAAACAGTCTTTTTCTACAGGGTCAGATAAAAGCAAACTTCAAGGGCTTCAGCATGGTCTGAATTAAGACAGTTTTTGTCTTAGTTTTCTCAGGTAAAAAGACAAATGCATCTGGGTGTGCCCAAGGGAACAGCCCTTAGGTACCAGTGCTCATTAGGAGAGATGACCCGTGGGCAATTTTAACCAGATTTGACAGAGGGACAGAAGTCTCAGAGGCACTAAACTCCTACCAATGGTGCAACTTGGGGCATGACTTGTTGAAAAGTGTCAGCTAAAGCCCAGGCACTGTGTAACTGTCATGTGCAAGCTTGCCGGGAAAAGCCACAGGACAAATTCAGCCTCTGGGAGTACAATCCCATTAGAGACAATGAAATAAAACATCATCTGTGAGGTACAAAGTGCTCACTGGTGTTAGGAGTAAGTCACCTCATATGAGATACTCAGAGTATTTTACCAAAGTTCAATACTGGGAAGCTCTGTTATTTCTAGTCAACCCAACCAAGGTTGGAAATGGCCTTTGGGATGAATGGGAACCCAACCAATGGAAATGGCCTTTGGGATGAATGGGAAAGGATGGATGTTTGCCTGTTATAAAACACCCGGCACAGACACAGAGCAAGAAGAATTGCGTGTCCACCAGCTAAAGCTGAAGGGAGACCTTTTACTAGGAAACTACACCCCATCTCCTGCCCTGGACCAATCACTTCAGGTAAACACCATAGATTAACTCTTCGGTGGAGATGAGTTGGATGGCTCAAGAGAAAACAAGTCACCTGAAAATACAATTTCATATACGCACAATATACATTTTATGGTCTCCCTTAACATCACTGTTAATTCATCACATTGGCCTGTATCTGCTGCCTCGGGGTCAGTAATGCTGCACCGCAGCAGGCAGCAGTACCAGCATGCTTCATGTACCGGCTGTAGTCCTGGCTGTTGCACTCCCTCAGTCTGCACTTTTAAGCAGAACAAAGCTGGCATCATGCTTCTCAAGGCACGTTTATTAGCTTTGCCTCTGGTTTTGGACAAAATCAATGCTTCTATAATTCACGACTGGTGCAGCAGAAGTACCTGAGGGAGGTACCAGATACTAATAGTGCTAGGATCTGTACAAACCCAAGGAAATGAGTCCAGTCCCATTGCGTTTCCAATCTATTCTGCTTGCAGTACCTTCAGTAGCACCTTTCCCTCACTTTTAAGGCAAGAAATTCTCAGCACCTGCTTTGCCTCTATTTTTCTGTACTTGTTTCCCATCAAAGCTTCATAACAGCAACACTAACCCCTCTGGGGTAGGATTAGATCCATATTTGTCTGAACCCTTATTAGCAAAAGTTTCAAAATGCCTCTTGGAGGGATTCAGTCCCAGCCCGACTGCATGCTTTCCCAGTCCTTGAGAGCAAAGACTGAAGATGCTGCTCTCAGAAAGGCAACATGGCCATTGGAAAAGCTGACTGCTTGCTTTTGCTATTCCCTTTCCAGAGCCAGGCACAAATACTTATTTCAAAAGGACTGCTGAAGGGCAGTCCTTAAAAAAAAACCAAAACAAACCACTCCAAAACAGAAAGGAAAGGCTGGGTCCTCTGGAACAAACTCGATACTGAAGAACAGGGTGAAGAAGCAGCATCACCCTCAGGTTCAGCTTTGCTTTTATCAAAGGTTTTTGTTGCAGGGGATTGTTTTAGTGTTCCTGTGTTTTCTTTCTCTCTCTTTTTTTGTTTTAATAGTAAGCTATCACTTTCTTTTCTCATTGTATGCCTGCAAATCCTACCTTAGAGGAGTAGTGTTTCTGGGCAGAGGGCAATACAAAGGAGAAACAATTAGGATTATATTTTCACTTTCCACCTTGGCCTTTTAAATTTGTGCTCCCCCGTCAGGACACACTCCAATTCCCAAAGCTGATTTCCTCTAAAAACAGATCCATCCACTCTCAAGGGCATTTCAGTGTGCTGGAACCATAAATACCAGATTCAAACTGTGACGGCAGCCTCCACGCTGGCGAGACGGGGGCTGGCACCACGCAGGCACAACAAGCCTTTCCAGAGCCCCGCTTCGCATGTGGAGGTTCACGGACATCGCTTCAGCCATTCCCAAAGATGCCCTTTCATCTCTAAGGCTGACAACGTGTCATCTCTGTTCTTGGCGTGGGGTTTGTCACAAACATCACCTTTGAATTTCCATGCGATCCGCAGTCCCTGAATTAGCAGGATGCTCTTGCTTTTTGCCCTTTTCAGCACTGCGTGCTTTGATAGGCTCGCTCGCCTCCTCCGCTCCCCCCAAAGTCCCGCTAACCTCTGGGGAAAGGGACGAAACTTCTAGCCAATAAAAATAGGAAATACTGAAAAGGTCAAATCACACTATTACAATAAATTACCATAATTCAGAGTATAAATCAGGCATTAAAATGATGATATGTTGCAAGACAGAGATTGGCATTAGACCTAAAAATGGCACAACATTAATGCAGTCCGAGGTCAAAGATCCAACTGGGAAATGGTAAACATTTTAAAACTAGACCCTTATCACTGTAATCTTGTGATCTTCTGAGACCGTCACGTCAGGCATTACTGAATGATTGAACAGCACATTGAGCTAGGATTTATTTTCCATACTAAAGACTTCAAAGCCAACAAGTGGGGGTAATTGAAAATAGAGATACAAACGGCACCGGATAACCTTTAAATGGCTACCTCAAGCCTTCGACAGCTTGCTGATTTGAGAGGGTGACATTTATTCTGCGTAATGTGGTAGCATCCTTTAAAACGCCTCTCTGCTGTGGCTGGGGCAGCGGACATTTAATGCAATAATAACAGCATTCACAGCAACGTTACCAGGGATGGCAGGGAAGGTCCTACTATACAGGGGACTGGGGCTCACACCATGCTTCTGCCTCAGGTATCTTGGGTGACTTTGGACAGGTCCACACCTCAGGAATTGGAGATAAGGATCCTGCCCTTTGTTTTAGGTATTTAGATAAGGTGTGGTGATCCTATATTGGCTGGAGTTTCAAACAGAGTAAATAATAGGTAAGCAGGGTTAAAAAAAGTGTGTCAAGAACAAAGGAGAAAGGTAAGTTATTGCGTTCCTGATGCTGGGAGAGATGTCTCACCTGACCTGATTGGCTCATCACCACATTACAGACAGTCTTCTGGTCTCCCCCAAGCATCTCTTGGCCATCTTTGCAGAGTGAAGTACAGACAAGAGCAAAACAGGGATGAGGTCTGAGGGAGCCTCTGTCTCCACAGCAGGAGCACACATTTGGCACAGCACACCACAAAACCTAACCAAAACGCCAGGTTACCTCTGCAGGTCCAGCCTTCTCCAGCCATTCATTTTTTTCCACAGCTTCCTAAAGCCCCAGCTAGCCCTTACCATGTCCACGAACACTGAACAAGATCCCCCCCAGGGCTGGGCAGTGAAAATTTGCTCACATTCAGGGTGGCCTTGACTTGTCCTGGCTCCAGCTCTGGTCTCCAAACCTCACTTCCAACCCAGCACATCCCCCTTAGACCCTGCATCAGGGTGTACTGTGGCCAGGTATGTGTTCATCCCCTCACATTCTTGATATCGTCTTGGTTGAGCCATTTACTTGTCCTGTGCTCTGGCAGAGTCCTCTGACGCATGGGAGGACATCCAATCGAGCTTGTCCTTTATCAAACCTCATGGAGCAACTTTGAGCCTGAAAGTTTGTTTTTTCCAAACTGTAGGAGTCCCCCTGTCCCAGGGGACAGGTTCCCTGGTCACAGGGTGGGGACATCTCCCCAGTTTTGTGCAGCCTACATAGGGAGCATCCACTGTGATCCTTCTGTATTTACCTAGTGCTCACGTCTGCAGTCCTTGCTAAGGCAACTGCTCCTGAGAAGCACAGAAGCCATCTCTTACCTGGAGACTGTGCAATTTGGGGACATCCAAGGGGAACATCTGCTCCAAAATGATCTTTCTCCCTTGTGCCATCCTGAAGATTTCTTTGATAAACCCAAGATATCAGCAGGAAACAGCAGGGACGACTGTTCTGCTCTGCTTCTTCACCGCTTACCAAGTGACAGCAACTGCTGGTGGCAAAAAATCTTCTGCACCTCTCCTGTATTTTCTGGTTAGTAACAGGGGGGGTGTGGGGGGGGTGAGATTCGGAAAAATGAAATGGCTAATTTTCCACAGCAGCAGCCAACAAGTATTTTAATCCACAAGTCACCCAGCTGCAGAAACCTCTTGTTCTGAAAGGATTTTCCATCTTTAAAAATTTTCTGTATCCCAGTAAAGCTTTTTCATTTCACACAGATTAAGAGTTAATTCAGGTCAAATAAGGATTAATTAGTCTGTGTAAACCAGCCCCAGACACTGATGCACTGGAGATCTTTTTTAAATTAGTTGCTGTTACTGTAAGTCTGTATCTTCTGATGGCAAGACCTCTGGTGTATTATAAATTTGCAATCAGGTACCCCACGGGATGCGAGATGAGGGAAAATGTCAGTCTTAACAGTGTTTAAATCCCTCCTGCCGCTGAACTGCAGCCTCTTTCAAATTAGGTCCTGTTGGCAAAATCAGATAAAGAGGTGGAAATAAATGATGTGAACAAAGGGCATCAAAGAGTATCATTTAAATTGTTATTGACTGTGGGCACAAAAAAAAGCACAGCATGAAAACATACTTAATAAGAGGAGATAATAGGACCATGGAGACAGTTTTTTTGATTTGGAGGAAAAACATCAAATAGTTTGTGTATGCTTTTTCACCTAGTTTACAGGTAAGGGGGAGATTAATACAGAATATATTTCACAGACCAGGCCAAATTTGCTTTGATATGCCATATGCACTAACATCAGAGATTATTTATTCCAACTTTATCACAGGAGAAGGGACCAGACCTGTTGCTGTTGGAGTGACTTCCAGGATCTCTCATGATAATCTAAAAACATTTAACAGGGTTGCCAAAAAATCCAAGTGAACAATTTTTTTTTTTTTTTTTTTTTTTGAGTAAATTGTGGGGAAAAGCCTTTCAAACAAAGGCTCATCCAAGATTATGTAGTGATCTCCAAGTCTTGGAGGGCTAAGAGAAAAGGAAGGAAATACATATGGCCCATTCATTGCTCTTAAAGGTTCATCTTGCAGACTTAGGAGCAAAGAATCTGCTTGGCCACATCTCTATGTGAGCTGGCTCCACATGTGGGTTGAAAAGGGGACTGAATTTAGAAACCCCAGACCCAAGCATCTTGAACTAAAGGATAACAATTTGGAGATTATTGCTTTTTTTAATCTCCTAAGTGATTTAGGACTCGACATTCTGGTTTTGGGAAGGACTTCTCTGCAGACCCCTGTAGCTGATTCATGCCCATAGCAGGCCAGACACAGCAGCTGCACAGCACATGGTGCATGGTGGAAAGCTCACGCACGGAGCTGGAAGATGACACCAAACGGCAGCGAGTCAGCAGTGCTCTCCTCCCAAGGCTTAATGCCACCTAAACGTTGCGTGTGAAGTTGTGGTAGCAGTTTACCGTCCTACAGAAAGGTCTGAGCAAAGTGACCAGGGTGTTACGTGACCCCAATTACCCACGAGTGCTGATATTTAACCCAGACACCAGTGATGGTGGGGAAAAAACTGGAAGCCTGTGTGCCCTGCAGTCACACCAGCCCTTGCCCTCGGCAGAGGCATGTAAATGCCTGCTTGGTCATTGGAGCTGCTCTGCTCTTTGGACTTCAGTCCATGTCTGCTGAGAACAGGTCCAGGTCGCTCAAGGAGTGGTGTAACAACCAGACATACAACCGGAGCTCACCAACACACTTCACACCTTACCTAAACCCCCACAGATCACACAGCTTCAGTGAAGGCAAGGCCACATCCACCAGCAGAAGAGCTGGCCCACTGTATTAGCAGCCCCACGTCTGCAGACCCAATGCCTTAAAACCTCCAGAGGACCTGGAGTTCAGCTCCTGAAGGTGCCCCCGAGTTCAGAGCACACAAATTGATCTGACCTGGGCAGGAGTTGATCCGAGCCTTGATCTGTACCAAACCAACACCTTCTCTCTCTCTCCCCCTTCCCCTTGGTATTTCTAAATGACTTTCTACACTACTTCTAAACTCTTAGGAGAAAAACCATAAAGACGTTGCTTCAGGTTTCTCATGTGCAGACTTAATGGCGTTTTGGGAGAGCCTGTGGGACTTCTTCTCTCCTTTATTGAAAAGGATATCCAGTAGCCTAGATGAGGGTGATAAAAGGGACTCGGGTACCTTGGTGGTTGTGTTAATGAAGCATAGATTATGACTGCGCCTTTTCTGGGATTCTTCATCCTTGCTCTGAGCCATCAGGAGAGCTCTGCTGTCCTCACAAGGAGCAAGACTAGTATGTCAGCTATTCTTCCCAGCAGGACTTCATTCTGAAGGATCTTTTCTTTTAATTGCTGCCTTTCCATTTTTGGTGACAGCTTCCCAAGTGAACAATGGACTGGGAAACCTTGGGCCATTGCTGTTAATGCACCACTGAAATCACTCAGTGCTGTCCTGCTGGGGGTACAGCCCCTAGAAGAGACAAGAATAGTCATTTAAGCCAGGAATTTGTAATAATATTTCTCCAGACCTCTCTCCTCTTCCCCAGGGTGGGTAAGGCATTCATTTCCACAGCTTGTCTGCAAATACTTGCATTTACCTTGGAAATGGGCCTAACCTAGAACAGAGACCAAGAGACTTTCGTGCTTTGGAGACCTCCTAATCTGGGCACGATGGGACTCCAGATGCAAATGCCTTTGAAACGTGGATGCCCACTCAGCCCTAGATGTGACCAAAGGAGCTAGTGCCCTTTTCTTCTGCTAAGAGAGGACTGTGGAAGAAACAGGATTTGAATTTTGCATCTCATGTGTCATTTAAAAATGCACTAAGACCACCATGAGACAGGCACACATCTCCTGAAGTGGACTTGGCTTGATCCAGCTCACCCCTGTTGACTCAGTGATATTTTTCACCCCCTTTCATTATGTTTGACAGTATTAATCTGATGCTGCAGAAAGCTTGATCAGATGCATGGCTCCCGAACTGCTGGGGAGCCAGGCTTGCAGGAAAGCTCTCGAGATGCCACTCGAGCAGCACCTCAGCAACTCACGGAGGGTTTTCTTCCAGAGGTTGTAGAAAGATGCTACTTCTTTTTGTTTTACCTACAAAGACAATGGGCAAAGTGTTTGGCTTTTCAAAGGCTAACTTGGACGATGACAAGAGTTCATGACATGGTAACCTGTTATTCAGAAAGACTGCATAAAAGCCTTTTCATCTTGAAAAATAATGAAGCCAGAGCATTGCTGCTCCATAACAGGATGAGACCCACCTGCCAGGCAGAAGCTGTGGATGCCTCTCCCTGAGGAGATTGCAGGAGAGATGAACGCACTGGATTGGAAAAGCTGTTTCCTGAGATTTTTGTGGCAAGACACCAGATTTTTCTTCAGGAGAGGCAGGTTCATGTTCTATCTCTGGCCACTGATAGCACAGGCAAGACTTTTCTTGCTGCCCTGGGATGCTACTCCAGAAACACAGGTGGATTAAGTCAGGCATTTTATAGCCAGGTATGTTGAAGTAACCTAGTACTGGCAGGGAGGTAGATGCATGCATTGGTCACATATTACTAAGTGGTTTGGGGACCACTTCTCATGCAGCAAGTCCTACCATCAAACAGAGCTCTCCACAGAGAGGAGCACTGGGGACCACAGCCACATCCCATCTGAATTTAACCCCCTGCAACCCCAAGCCAGCCCCTCACTTTGCAAAATAAAGAAATGCTTCCTTTTTTCCTGTTGTGTCTATATAGATTTTAAACTCTTCCCTATGGGTCTCCCTCCCTAAACATGCACACGGCTCTCGGCACAGCAGACTGCCATGCGAGCAAGGACCTCCAGGCAACGGCATAACATAAACAGCAGTAAAGCCACGCTACACCTGAAGTCTGAACAAAGGTTGACTTGAAAAGAGAGAAAGGTTAAAAGGAGATGTGAAGTTGTTTTCTTGCCCTTCAGGGCCATGTCTACATGAGTCAATTTAATACCTATTACTACAAGTATTAGCACAGACAAGGCTTAGGTATCTCCATGGAGCCAAATTACATCCCTGAGCTGGCATTTCTTTTTCCATCCTCTAATGACTGAATCATGCACTTATTGAGGGGGATACATCTTTTATGATAGCCCCAGCCTCCTGGAAGTTTTAAAGCCCAAATTCCTGCCGAAATAAACTGTCTGTGGCTCACCATATAGCAAAGTGGCAGGAAATGTTGACTCATCCCTTGCATCAGGGCCATGCTGATAACACTGTGGGTGGTAGGGCTGGGGAGGGGACAGAGACTTCCAGGTGTGGGTCTGAGCACTGCAAGGGGGAGATGGGGGAGCCACCAGCTGAGCCACTGATGGGCATCCAGCTCCCAGGTGTCACAGCACCCACAGTAAAGGGCAGAAGAGTTTTTAAAGTTGGTCTGGTAGCTGTGATCCCAGCAGTAGCTGTATGTAAAGGGACCAAGCTGCCCCCAGAGCAGCTCTGCTGGGGACACTTGGATATCCCTTGGTCACACCAATGCAAGGAGCACTCAGACGGCCATCTGCGGCAGGAGATCAGCTCTGTGACCTACCTGGGGTGAGGGAGGCCAGGCCATGGGTCTCCAGTCTTTCTCCAGCTACCCTGCCTGCAGATCATGGGTCCTGCTGTAGGCAGCTCAAATACTTTCAGTGCACAGAGGGCCATCACAGAGTAGGGAGTTCAACACTTCTGAAGCATGGGGCAAAGAGCTTAAAGTACTGACTGGGGGCTGCTTAAGAGCAGTCAGCAGGAAGCATTTGGCTCTGGATTGAATTTAGGCTGTCTGACCCACGACTGTCCCCATAGCTCACTTCCCAGCAGCTCCCCTGGGAGCTCACCAGAACAGCTCAGGATTAGCCAAGTCCTCTCCGCAGAGGGCAGAACTGCTGTTTCAAGAGGCTTGTCAGCTCAGAAGTGGCAGGTACAAACTGGCTGCTTGCTGCTACATGGGAATCAGTCTCCTGGAGCCCCATAGGTCACCTCCAGACTTCTAAAAAGTGTTTTTAATGACTCATATCATGTCTTTCAGAGGAGGGTTTAAACCAGGCTTCCTGGAGGGTATCAAAGTGGAAGTTTAAGGCTGCACAGCACTTTTTCAAAAGCAAAAAGGATGCAGCAGCACTGGAGCAGAGTCACAGGCACCATCTCACTCTCTCAATCAAGCAAGGTAAACCAGCAAACTCTGTGCATTGACTGCTGCTGAATGCCATGGGAGGCATGACTCTCTCCTTGATCCCTGAGCACAGACAGCTAATGCACTGGTAAAGCATGTCATATTCATGAAAGACTTCCTCAGAAGGCATGGTCATCTTACTCACAGGTTGTTGTATCTTCTGGAGCATTGTGCAGGCAACAGGGACATTTGAGAAACACAACAAGTCTCCCTTAACTGAACACCGCTGTATTTGGATAAAGGCTATCTGAATGAACCAGAAATTTCCACTGCAGGAGATGCAATTTCATTTCTGAGGAGGTATGCTGGATCTGTGAGCACTGGGTATTATTCAAGCACTTAAAATAGAGCCCTCAAAGCAAAAGGAAGACCATAGGTGCCATTCATTCAGCAGGCAACGGTAGTACTTGTCCCTCCTCCACTCCCTGGCAGCACGGAGCCAGAACAAGTAACAGCAATAATACAATGCTGTAAACCCTGGAAGAAAGCAGACATCTGTTGCCCATCAGATATTACACCTTGGTGACCATGCAGCTCAGTAAGTATGAAAGTGATTACTTATACTTTGACAGCGTGGCCGCAGCACATGGGAAGCTTTGTACAACAGACTTGCAAGACCTATGAACAGCAAGACAAGTCACCATTTCAGCTGTGAGAATATGTCCCTGTTACTCCTATTGTTGCTGTGAGACATTCATTGCAAAACAGCTGCAGGTTGATGAAGAGCATATGCACCATCTCAGGTAGCCTTGATTTCACCTGGGTGCCGTTAATCAGCAAGCATCTGCTGCAGTGCTGGGGGTATCCCAACCTCCCACCCCTGACAGGAGTTGCACACAAAGTCATTGGAGATGGCTGTAGCTTCAGCATCAAATCTCTAATGCTAAAACAAACATTATGTTGACCTGCCCAACTACCTACTAGTTTTACCTATGCTCAACAGCATAGATAACCCTTTCTTTCCCCTTGTTCACCTCATTTGCAGTCTGGGCACTATAAGTACTTTCAGATCACAGCTAGGTAGACTGAAATACCTTCCCTTGAAGAACGAAATACAAGCCTCCAGTTCATTTTCTGCTGTGACAGCAGAAGGGGCTCAGAAAAGCGGGCAAAATCAGGCATGGAGAAAGCCCAAAGGTTTTAGGTTCATTGAGATGAAGCATCTGAGCCAGTGAAGATTGTGGGAGTCAGAAGTGGTTCTCATTTTTGATACAAAAAGCAATGAAGTTTTCACTGTATCTGGGGTGAGGGATATAAAAACCAATAATTCATGGAGTCAGATTACTCCATTTTTGTGCCTTCTTCTGAAGTAGCTGGAGATTGCAAGTCTTCAAGGACAAAACCTGGACCAGAAACTTGATCCAGCAACATCTACATTCTTACACAAAAAAACTGGTCTAGTTTAAATAGAGGCCCCAAGGCTGAAAGTCTCATCCCACTGTCCAAACCCCTCTGAAATCAGTCTTGAATGGTGCACAAACAAGACAAGTTTCACATCTCATTTTTCTTCCCCCTAGTCCCCTCTCAGGAGGATACAGATGTAAAACAAGCCCTGTAACTCCAGCCAAGCCCTTGCTCTTTTGCAGGCACAGCAACAGGGATTTAAACCCCGCTCTGTCTTCCAGAAAGGAGACCTTTGAACAGCACCTTCTGGCAGATGGCATCACCCTCACGACAGTTCTGCCCTTGCTGAGGCTGGACCAGAAAGGCAGGGCTTGGAGGGGAGTCTCAGGTCCCCAGGTCCCTTTTCTCAGTCTATGCTCTGTTAGATCCAGCAGATGAAATGCAGAGGACACAAGGAGATGTGCACTACAAAGATACACATGTGGAAATCTGGCTTCTGGTCCAACCAAGTCTGAATTATGGGTTGCTGACATGACCCCTGCATCATGCAACATGGATGCTCAAGTATCTTTAAAGAAATGCGATAACAGAGGCTTTTCTCCCCTCTGCCTTATAGCAAAGTTTCCCAATCTGTAGGTTTTCTCTTCCCCACATCATCCTACCCCAAGCTCTGCAAATCTATACCTGCGTTTCTCCAGGTCCTTCTCCAGCCAATTGCCTATAAAGATTCAAATCATGAACTGCAACTCAAAGCTTTTCACAGGCATTAGGGGAGTATTAAATGGGAAATTCTAAAACTAAATTATAGTTTCCCACTGCAAATGTTTTTTAAAAAAATATATCTGCTTTTAATTAGAAAGAAAAATAAAAAGTCCCAGAGTTGACTACAGGCTCCTTCCTACCTACCACACACACAGGCTCTGGCCAAATCATCACTGGGAATAGAGCAACAAAACTCCACAGGAACCAGTGCTTTTACATCGACGAGCCCCGGCAGAGGATCTGGCCCTGCTGACGCCTGGACAAGCTTGAAAAAATCTCCGCAGAAGATCCCCTGTCTCTCCCCTTCCAGGCAGCTCAGGTTCCTGTTGAGAATCTCACACCTCTCTGCCGGGAAGGTATGATTTATTTGGCAGCTGGGCTTTCCCTCCCGGGGAGCTTCCTAATAGATCTGTGAAAGCAAAGGTTACATGGAGGCAGCTCCAAGGATGAAGTCATTGGTTTCGCTCTGAGACCAGAGATTTTAGCCAAGCCTGATGGTTTCAATAAAACAAAGCTCATGAGCTTGCTGTTTGCCCAAACGGGATGAGCTTTTCTGCTACAGCACCAGGCGAGGATTTGGACAGAGGACAGCAGCCCCTGCACAGCCTGACAGGGTGACAGCGAACTGCCTTGTAGTGACAAGTGAGGCACTTTCCCTAAGCTGTCTGCAATTGTGTGTCAGGCCTCAATTACTCCGGGGATTTAAGGTGCCAAAGCCAGCACTAACCCTTCCTGCGGGCAGGCAGGCAGCTCGGTCCCTCCCCTGCCCAAACCCTGGCACAGAGCATCACCCCGCACAGGGACCGGCAGCAGCACTGCTCACCTGTGCCGGGGGCTAGGACAACCTTAAGTGGTTAATGGAGTTGCTCCTCCTCTGTCTGCACCTGTCTCCCCAGCACCCAGCTGCAGCATTCACAAGCCTGAGTACTCGAGTTTTGAGCATGCTGCCTTTGGAAAAAAAAAATCCCAAATATTTAATATCGATCAATCTTACTGATTGCCTGTTGTACTAGTTCATAGACAGAGACTGATAAGAGATGAGTATAAGCACACAAGCGAAGAGTTTTCCTAAAGCAGAAATGCATATATATAATACACTGCTGTATAATAGGTATATGTGTAGGTGCACAGCCGAGAACAGCAGTGTGCATAAAGCAATACAATATGTTGTCTTTTTGACCTTCTCACCAACTCACTGCCTGCTAATCCATCTCCCCTGAGACTTATTCCCAAATCCCAATCCTTTGAACAATTTCCAGCAGATCCTATTGGCGATGAGGGAAAAAAACCCAACATAAAATGTTCCTCTGTCTCAGAAAGAGATACATCCGTAGCCAGGACTACATTGGCTCGAGGGTCTCATCGGCAATTTTCAGGCCAGGTCTTTTTTCATCTTAATTGAGCATTTGCTTTTAGTTTTGGAAGGTTCTGAGTTAATGCACTTTGCATTTTTTACATTTGTGTATAATTACATGCTGTTATAGTAACTTAGGCCAGATCCACATCCCAGTGAAATTAGTGTGAATGTTTCCAGCAACTTCAGTCAGAAAACAGAATTCTAGCCCTCGCAGAGCTGATTAAATAGTTAAAAACCCAATCTTGTAAGTATTTTTGTGAATGAAAGTGGTCAGCTGTGACTCACAAGCATTTGGAAAACCACAGGGCATTTGGGAAATGTTTGCAATTCCCAAAAGCTTCATGCAAGTCAGCACAAATTAGCGTTCGCCCCAAATTTCATAGTCTGTTATTCATTGCTCCCTAATTTAATACAACATGGAAGTAAGAGTGATAGTGTATGACTTGGGTGACCGATCACATACCATGTAAACTGAATTACAAGCACTGAGCACTCGCAGAGCACATGTCATGAACCGCCCATTGGTAGCGACTTCCCAGACAAAGCATCTGCAGAATAATTACAACTAAAAAACCTTGAGTCAGAAATGGTTCCTGAACAATTCAGAGGCAAAAAACGGCACATGAGCTCACTCCACCAGCTGCAGCAATACCCAAACCCCTGAGGTCCGTAAGTTGCTGCCGTATTTGTAGAGCTCAGGGTCGCTCCACGCATGAGCCATAAGAGTGCCCTCCACGCCTTCTGATTTCTCTCACAAGGTTTCCAGAGACATAACAAATGCCCCTGATCTTCCTCAGTTTGGAGGGCGGGGAGAAGTTTAACATGGTGTACGTATGCAGGGGAAGGGAGCATAAGTAGCTACAGAACATAGGATTGGCTCCCAACCAGTCAAAAAAAAAAAAAAATCAGTACTTACATGAGCCATGATTTAATTTCATCCCAAGACCTGCAGAACAAAGGAGTCTTTCAAAGGAAAGACACCAAGACTGTGAAAAATGCCAGATGAAGTTTTTTCCACTAGAGAAATCTAATTTTTGATCATATTCAGTATGACTGGTCCTGTAGACGACCCCATAACATGGATTATAAGCTTGCATTGTTTTATCCTCCAAGAAGCCTGCCATGCTATCTCGACTGTGCCTTAGCACTCACGGTTACGAGGCCTGAAGTATACTCTAGCTTTCAACAACAATCCTTAGAAAACACATGAATGTTTTTTCCTGCAGCTCTCTCGTGCCTGAGAGTACTTACTCAGCTCCAAGAGGCATTATAAGGAACAGTTAATTAATAACAAAGCTGGAAGACAGCATCACATTATTTCTGTAAAGCTCTCTGTGCCTCAGTTTCCCTGGCTGTAACACAAACAACAAATATTTGCAATAATTACATTGCCTGGAGTGATTTTTCACCCATTAGACTCAGAGACAGACCATAGCCATCGCATCCAATTCATTCACCAGGGAAACTATTCAATATTTGATATACAAACACAGGTTCCTAGAAGCTCCTCGTAGCCTGAGCAGGTCACCGCTCCCCTGCAAGGGCATGACACACCTCAGAGTGGAGGGGACACCTCCTAAGGGAGCAAACAATTTGAAACCTTTCATAAGAAGTCCTGCAGAAGCACAAACCAAAGGGAAGTCTCCCTTCCTCGAGTGCACTACAGCAGCAAGGAACAAGCTTTAGCAAGCCTGCCAAGACAGAAACCTGCCCCAGGCATTACCTTGGCTTGTTCGTGCTATTTCAAGAGAGAATATCAGACTTCTGCAGGGCCCCCGCTTGGCAGCTCCAGAAGTTGCTGTGTTCCCAGCCCCAGTAGCTCCGAGCTCTTCACAATACCAACTCATACTGCTGTGGCCTACCTATTTAAAGGGTCTGCCCCACATCCAGCTGGGCTGCATGGGGGTGCGATTGCACCACAGCCGGCTCCAGGCATTGCTAGGGCTGCTCCATGGGAATCTTCACTTTGACCCTCGCCAGTTAACCAGAGAGAGAGAAAAAAGGGGGAATGAGAGACTGGAAGTTTAAGTTACACCGAGTCAAACAAGTGTCAGACAAGTTTAGGGATGAGATGGATTAATCCCTGCCCAGCCCGGCAGCAGTTCCCGCTGGGCTTCATGGGGCAGCTGGCTGAAGTGACTTGGCTTGGGTTATACAGGCAGTCAGAACTTTTAATAAATGTATTAATAAGGATTTAGTCTTAATTAAATCACAACAAGCTATTTCAAAGAGGAATAAGGGCAAGGTTTCCTCTGTAAATTGAACTAATTGGTTTAAATATCACACCCTCAGTTAAACAGGTGCAGCATCATTTAGAAAATGCCATGATTTCCATCAGAAAGGTGAGCTCTTTTTTTTTTATACCTGCTAGTAGAAGTGGAGGGAGTAAACAAGCTGTTGGGGACAAAAGCTCTTCTGTTGTGCCCCAGATCTGAAACAGAAGCAGTTTCCATATTCTTCGCTCCTGGGCCACTGCTGACAACATTAACAAGGGCTGCACAAAAATTATGGGGGGTAATAAATATTTTGCATGCCACATCCCTCTAGAAAGTGGATAGGGTTTCATTTGGACTGAAATGTTGGGAGTAAACAAGCTTTTGGGGACAAAAGCTCTTCTGTTGTGCCCCAGATCTGAAACAGAAGCAGTTTCCATATTCTTCGCTCCTGGGCCACTGCTGACAACATTAACAAGGGCTGCACAAAAATTATGGGGGGTAATAAATATTTTGCATGCCACATCCCTCTAGAAAGTGGATAGGGTTTCATTTGGACTGAAATGTTTTTCTGAACAAATGAAATTATCAATATAATACACATGATTTCCTTGATTTTTTAAAAATATTCTCCCTAGACTATTGGAAAAAAAGCTAGAAAACTTCTCTGGCATTTTTAGTAATTTTGGTTCTTCCAGAGCAGTTGAACCTGTTCTCTCAGAAAACCTAATGACTACATTTTCCTGTTTTAATGACAATATTATTTAACAATTAAGACTTTCAGCTTTGGGCTGAAGACACTGAATCTTGAGGAGCGCTTACCCACCTGTCCCACCATGGTTTGGATGAGCTCTAAACAAAACCTGAAGCAGTAAACTCATTTTTGACCATTTTGACCTCTGCTCTTGATCCCTTCCTACCTCAGGGTTTGGTGTAGGAGCTCTTTAGATCCTGAGAGGTGTGAATGTTCACTCCTCTTAGGTGATATTTCAGTACCGTTAGTTATTGTATTTGTTTTGAAATAGCTGCAATGAGTGGCTGGGGGGGGGGCCCGCCCCACGCCCCCCCCCGCGTTGGCTGTTCAGCTCCCAAGCCCAACGCTCCCCGGTGCTCACACAGACCTCTCTGAAGTGTTGCTTTTGCCACATAACGCTTCCTTTTTTCTAAACTGTGTAAAGCCCTCAGGAATAGAGCAAAGGTTCGTTGTTTATCTATGAGGGAAACCAGGGTTTCATAGAATGTACTGTATTTGAGAGGCAGAAAAACCCCCGTCTTCTGAATTTTCCTGGTCTAAAAAAAAAAAAATCAACCCTCTGCAAACTTTAGACCTAATATCTAAAGAGGGTTTGGGTGAATTGAACCCTTTCTGTGGCCGGTGGGTTTTGCAGCCGTTGTAAGAGCCTGCAGGAGAGCCCATCCACGCCATCCCACTAGTGACTGCTGGTGTTAGGTTTGGTTCTTAATTACGTGACACTAATCAGCCTTTGGAGGGTGTTTTATTTTTTATAAGGCACACCAGAGAGCTCGCACGCTGCCCTGAGAGCGGCCTGTTACGGACAGTGGGGATGTTGGTGCGGGGAGATGCTGAGACCCCAGAGCCGGTGGGGCTGAGGGGAGGGAGGGCCACCAGCAGCCTCGGCAGGACGAGGGGCTCAGCTCCAGACTGGGGGACCAAACCCTTCTGCCTTCCAGGGCAGGGGGATGCTGCGGGCCCTGGGATCTGCAAGCCTGAACCCATCAGCGTCCTGAGAACAAGCCTGGAGCTTTTCTCCCTGTCCACATCACCCCATCAAAGGAAAACATTTGCAGCCATATTGTGAATGACTTATGTTGAAACCAGAATTTCAGAAATGCTCGAGCTAGAAGTCATCCAGCGTAAACGTCCGTTGCTTCCACGGTTTTCACTAGTGCCTCATTTAAATCTGCTGAGTGGATGTAAAAAAGAGCCGTCAGTTTTCGCAGCTTTGGCTGCAGGAGGAGTCCCATCCGTTCAGCATCACCTTAGCCCGCGCCTGGGCTGGGTTTCCAGCTGGTGTACGTTGGCACTGCTCCACTGGTTTTAGCAGAGCTGCACTGGTTTGCACCACCCAAGGATCTGCCCTTGGGGAGCAGGCTGCTGCCTGCATTTACCAGGTGAGTGCATCTCATTTTGGCAAGCAACCACCTCACGCCAGTTAACAGCCTTTTCTATGCATAGCCTGGCACCGACTGCAATCATCAGAGGAGATAATGTCATACATTAGGGCCTGAACCTCACTGTGACACCTTTATGCAGTTAAAAAGCCTGTTCTATATATACAGCCAGATAAAAATGTATATTGTAAAGCAATGAGGGGGGCTAATCTCATTACAACCTCTTCAAAATGCAGTGTGAGAGCAATAAAAAAAAAAAGAGGCGATAATTCTGTGGATGCTGATTTCCATGCAGTGAAAGGGCACTATCAGAAGAGCGCATTATGGGCCGGACAGCAGCCGAACTACTCTCAAATCCTCCCTGTTGGGCTCTGCAATGTGAGGCAATTTTCCCCACCGCCCTCCATGACACTGACCATGACTCCAGAAGAGGACACCGGGGGACTTGTCGCGGGGCAGGAAGGTGAAGAAGATAGGCAGGAATTTGGAAAGGGAGAATGAGACCTGGGGAGCCAGAAATGGGGAAAGATGTCGGGGTTCAACGCAGGAGGTCAAGGCTAGAGGAGCCACCAAATGAGGTGGGGATGGGTTGTGAGAGGCTGATTTAGAGACATGGGAATTATGGAAGACTGGGAGATTCTTAGACAACACAGCAAAAGGATGGATGCGATTATAAGGCTCAAGACCAGCCTGAGGACAGCCACTTGTCCGCAGAAATGGATCAAGGAGCATAAAGGAGCCACAAGAGTGGAGGTCCTTCAGCACCTCTCAGGCAGCACATAAGCCAGCTCAGTCCAGGTGCCACAGGCATTAACGCTCTGTCAGTGCATGGGACATGATGTAAGAAGCAGCTTTCAGTTTCCATGAGGTCAAAACCCTAAAACTTCTGCGAGGACTGGTAACAAGGGCTAGTGGGCGACCACAAAATTAGGGCTTTTTACTGCTGGAGTGCCCGTGATTCTTTAAGAATTCATGATGTGGTCTGATGCTGCATGTTGATAAATGATCTGACCCCTCTGGTGTCTACAGCTGTTCATTAGCAATGCCGCGAGGATTACAGGTTCTTGCTATGGGAAACTGCAATGTGGTTTGATCAACACCAGCTTATCAGCAGTCACCAAGTCAAGGTGGGGTTTAGCAGGTACCAAAGAAAATTAGCCCTCTAGGAAAAAAAAGAGGACATATAAAAAAGTGCAGAACTGAGCTGAGAGAAAGCAGTTTGCAGGACTGTGTTGATTTAAAATGGGGCAATGTGCCTGTTGTTTTAGTTCACAGTTCCGAGGTTGTATTAAAAGTCCCACATGTGGGGAGAAAGGTGGTGACACCAGTTTCTGCTGTGAACACGGTACCTGTGGAGCCTCCCCTGCAGGTTTGTCATGGTTTCACCCCAGCTGGCAACCAAGCCCCACCCAGCCGCTCACTCAATCCCTCCACAATGGGATGGGGGAGAGAATCAGAAGGGTAAAAGTGAGAAAACTCATGGGTTGAGATAAAGACAGTTTAATACGTAAAGCAAAAGCCGCGCACGCAAGCAAAGCAAAACAAGGAATTCATTCACTCCTTCCCCTCGGCAGGCAGGTGTTCAGCCATCCCCAGGAAAGCAGGGCTCCATCACACGTAATGGTGACTTGGGAAGACAAACGCCATCACTCCGAACGTCCTCCCCTTCCTTCTTCTTCCCCCAGCTTTACATGCTGAGCATGATGTCATATGGTGTGGGACATCCCTTGGGTCAGTTGGGGTCAGCTCTCCCGGCCGTGTCCCCTCCCAGCTTCTTGTGCCCCCCCAGCCTGCTCGCTGGTGGGGTGGGGTGAGGAGCAGAAAAGGCCTTGACTGTGTGTCAGCACTGCTCAGCAGTAACGAAAACATCCCTGTGTTATCAACGCTGTTTCCAGCACAAATCCCAACCACAGCCCCACACTAGCTACTGTGAAGAAAATTAACTGTCCCAGCCAAAACCAGCACAGGGTTATAAACACAAGGTTTCTCTGCAGCATTTGCAAAGGAGTTATGTGCCAGGTTGAAAGTCTTTATACATCAAACATTTCTTATCACGTCTTCTACCGCCCTCATTCTGATTTCCATCTTCAACTAATATGTAAACACGAGCGTAATCTGTAATATCTGGGCTGAGGTTCAACTTGCTTTAAATCAACTTCCCTCTAGGGAGGTGCGCGGTGCTGCCCTGATGTGCAGCAGCCATGAGACCGGCCCTTGGGAAGGAAAGGTACAAAGCTGGGCACTCAAATCCTCTTGGAAATAACCTGTGTACCCCACTCCTGCTCTCTCTCAGATTGTGCTTAATTGCAGAGCTGTGATGTGTGAGATAGGGCAGATATAGGGTCTGTGTCTGGTACAGGTACAGGGAAGCAAAATGTCTGCGGTGGAGTAGCTGTGTGCACTAACACATTTACTTGTCATTAAGAAGTGCAGCAGAGCAGATAAAACCATTAGATATTTAAAAATTAGTTAATGCTAGGATACAATGATTTGGGCATTTGTAATGCTGCTTTAAATTGGATCAGTATTTTCCAGTTCATTTTGCTGTAGATTTTTAAGTCTGCTGTTGTACTTGAGCTCCGTGTTCTGAGCGGCAGGTAAGCTAGCAGACGTAGGAAAGATTTCTGCTGGGATGTGACCAGTTGTATTTCAGGAAGTGCATCAGCTCCTGGAGACTCTCTAGGCACCATCTCTTTTATTCAAGAGAGCTTAATTGTCGTCCAGGACATCTGGGACAATCTCTCAGGGGCTTGTGTTGACAGAACATTAACTAACACACGAAAGCTCTGGGATCCCATGACATGATCCATCACTGAGTAAAGACAAGTTGCCTGTATCACATAGGATGAATTCATCGAGGAGCCAAATCATTAGCATAGAAAGGTCATCTACTTGTCTGTCATTATCGTGTGAGGCAGATAGTCTATAATGTGTGCAGGAGTTCCCCACGGAGTGGCAATCAGCCCCTCGCTACACTATTTCATTGTTCTTTTTAACGCTGGTGAAGAGCTTTCTTATTGAAATTTGCAGCTGTAAACACCTAAAAGGAAATGTATAAATCTTGGCTACTTTTGCCTTCTGTATATGAGCACGAACACCCTGGGATAGAAAAAGTTCCTTGCATGAGTATTACTGATCTCCACTAGACACAGCCAGACCTAAAGATTTGAAATGGACTCGATATTTCTTGTAGCGAAATAAGATTTCAGTTTTAAATAGCAGAAGTCTGCATCTGAAACAAAAAATCTATCGTATTTTTCTCCCTGGTTATACCAGGAGCTGTGCCATGTAGTTTAACCATGTGGCTGTAGACGTCCACCAACAAATGTCAATACTGCTGATTCCCCTGGCTGTATCTCCCAGAAGGTCAGGTAAATCTTGCCAAGCAAGCACTAGCTGGACAATTCTTTTCACCTCATCAGCCAACCTGCTGAATCTGCAAATAACATCAAGAAAATGCCCCAAAAGCAACATATTTTGGAACTGGACAAAATAGCAATCATTTTGCTCCGTCAGTGGTGAGCGTATGGTTTATGTCGTTCCATTGTGAACTTGGATATAATCCCATTTGGCACTTGAAAAATACAAAACCAGCCCAGCTATGAATATTATTTTATTGTGACTCGGGCTTTGCATGTTTGCAGGTTCTCCACTCTTTTCCATAGTGCTTGATTTCCAGTGCTGCTCAAAACATGAGCCACTCTGTCACCTCCTTCACCATGCGCTTCTCCCCAGGGTGGCACCTGGTTTCTGGGCCAGAACACCTCTGCCCTCTCCTACATTGAGTCCGTAGCTGCCTCTCTGCAGCTGAGAGCAGAAAGTCAGTGGTAAATTGTACGTGGACAAGTTAGTCTTTAGCGTGTCCTTGAAATGCTGTCTTGGGCAGCGCTTCTTCCCCCTGCATGCCAGTTCACTGCGCATGGGCTGCTTGGGCTTTCATGCATCGCTCGCCTGAACGATAGAGTGATCACACGATAATAAAGCTGCATATTTCAGCTAGTCTGAGGGTCAGGTTAAAACTTGACCCTAAACATCAATGACGCATGTCTATAGTGGTAGTATTTCACAGACTTTACGGGAAGACCTTGGAGGCTTTATAGGGCATCCTCTCAGAGGCAAACTGTCCTGCCTGCCTTTGCGATAACCTTGCTGGCAAACAGATCTATAGCACCTCATATTATTTCATTTCAGAGGTTCCCATTCAAAAAAGAGGCACTGAAAATCCATAACAATTGAAATATAGTAGAATTTGAACCAAGGTCAGGCTAGCTTGAGAGATGACCTGCCATGTTCAGAATTAGCCTCACCCAATGCATGTGCTGCTCGGTTTACAAGTGATGCTCTGAACCCCTGATATTGAGTAACAAAAAGAAAAATGTTTGCAAGAAAGGGCAGACTGGTGGATATGAAGGGCAGAAGGAAGCCGTATGATCATTTCACCTATCCTCATGCGTAAAACAGGCCAGCAAACATCACTCTGAAATTCCTCTGGTGAGATCATACATACTTCTCTGAGCTCAGTTTACCTCTGAGAAGAGTCAGGACAAAATCCAGAAAAAAAAGAATTCCTATTGACCTCAATAGGGCCAAATTTCCAAGGTGCCTTGGGGCAGAACAAAAAAATCTATGTTTTTGTGTGTTATAAGCGTGACTGCATCCCTGCCCCCTGCCCAGCGAGCAGGGGCTGGTCGGTTGTGTGAGCTCCATTAATATGCTATCGGCATTTTATGCACAGAAAAGGTGACCTATTGCTTTGCCTGTTAATAGATCTTCTACCCGGGAATGTTTCTATAAGCCAGCTAAAAAGTTAGCCGGCTTTCTCTGTTCAGAGTTGCACCAGTTGACCTCGGAGTGTTATTTTTCAAAGGATTTTGCAAACCTATTGCAGAACAGCTGCGTGATGTACTTCTATCAGTTTTGTTCTAATTGACATCGACTACAAACAGGCTTAGCCTAAGCTGAAATAAGTACTCTTACGCTGGGGGAGGCCACGCACAAGGCTGTGCGCAATGAAACTGGTTCCAGTTTTGCTGTGGTCAAGTTCCCGGTTAAAAGACAGAGGCTTTTGTAAAATGTACAAAGGCAGCACGGAGGGATGCGGGAGGGACTGTGAGTAATTGGCTGGAGATACCTAGATTTAAAGGAAATTAGGGCGATCGGGTTTCTTGGTGTATTAGCTGTCTTCAAAAGACAGAGCTAATGCTGCTTGAAAGTTTTCTAAAAATGCAAGTTCATCAAAATGGAAATTTTCTACAGGAATGTGTCCACTTCAACAAGGGTTGAGTCTGAAACCACTCTGAAACGAAAAGCTTGGCGGCAGCAAATCCGTCCAGCTTGACATCACTGGACCAGAGCAGTCGGAGTTAGTTTCCAAATTAGTTTTTTGGCTTCACAACCACAGCATGTTTTTTTATCGTTGAAGGCAATGTGCAGCCATTTGGTCCCCTTGGAACAGCAGCTCTGATAGACCTAATCCCCTTTCTAATTCACTCTGGCAGAAAAATTTGGAAATATTCTACCTAGAGCCTAAGTCTGTGTTAATATTTTTAATTTCAATTGTTTGGACGCAATTTCTAATTCTGGTGCTGTGTGGTCAACCCAATCCCCTGAACACCGCACCGACCATCCAGATGGACGCCACTGGCGCTGGGCTTTGCCAAAGCCGCCGCGGGTCTGGCCGCTTGCGGGGCACTGGCACGCTGGCAGGGGCTCTGCACCCTGCAGGTCCCCGCGGCTGATGCTGATGGCCCTGTGACACTGACAGCAGCAGCCAAGAAGTGCCTGAATTATCTCAAATACCGCATGTCTCAAGCAGGGCTGACAAATACTGGCAAATATGCCGGCGCACTGGCTGGCATTTTTCCCCTGTTTCTTCTATATTAACAAAAGCGGGGGGGGAAAGAAGCCTAAGTAAGTAATGGATTTTTTTTCTGCTTCATTTTACTCCCACCTTCTCTGCCCTCTGTAATCTGATTTTTTACACCTCATTTATGTGTTTTTATTCAGCTCATCTTTGTGTTTTTTTCACACCTTTGGATCAGCTCGCTCTCCATGTCTGGCACCTGTGATTATATCCTTCAGCTTCACAATGCAGATTTGCAGAGCAGCATTTAATAACAGGGAGGATTTGACTGACTGGAGCTTTGATAATGGTGGTGGGAAAGGCACAATCGCTGCCTTTTCAACAGTATACTTTGTGCAGAAAGCGTTCGACAGTGTCACAATCTGATAAAAAAAATCCCAGATTCCACCCATAATTATACCTTCTCTCCTTTACCTATCCACCTTCTTTTCAAAACTAAGCTATTGTGGGTGACACCAGCCTCCGGGGAGGTGGGGGTGGTGGGACACAAACCCGGAGAGAGACAGAGAGGAGAAAAAAAGCCCAATTCACCATGATTTTGCCTCGGCCTCTCTGCCTGCCCACGCTCCTGTGTGTCTTTTTTCAGCTGACACCTTGTGCTCGGCCGTGGGCAGGCCAGCTCCGTCTCTGATCTGGTGAGGTTTTAGGATGAAAAAATATCATCCGACTGGTGGCATTGCTGGTAAGCTATTGCAAAAGGGTTGACCTTGAAGGGTTTCCAGGAAATCAGAAATGCAGGTGAACTAAGAGGTTGCATGGTGTTCAATCATCAGCTCTACTCAGAGTCCTGGCTGGGAGGAGGAGGAGGAGGGACTGTGGATGTCCGGCTCTTGCTGAAAATAAGGTGCATGTGTGCCCTACTGCCTTGGGGCTTCTCGGGATGAACGACCCTGCAGCAGCTCTGAAAACGCACCCCAACCCTTTCCAAAATGCAGATGGCCATGCGGGGTGAGGGCCATGGCCCTAAAGCAGCGCATGGTGCTTCCCAGCTTTGGCTGGACTTTAGGTTAGTCCTACACCTCCACACAGGTTTAAACTCTCCAAAACAGTTTCTGAACATGGGATGGACTGTCCAAAGCTCTCCAGAGAGGTCGGTGCTCACCCCTGGGAGCCAGAGATTGAAGCACGTTAGATGCCCCCAACATCACCAAGACTTTGGGGCATCCAACTGCTTTTGGAAACATTTGCGGACACAAGAAGGGGACAAAAGTGTGACCCCAACCCTCGCTCCTCAGGTACTCATCTGAATGGTGCAATACCAGAAGCTGAGACCCCACTGCCCTGGTCTTCTGATTTAAGCCAGCTAGAAATTGGCTGGTGTGAATGATGAGGGTTTGAGACACTCAGCTCTGCTGCAGGCAGTGGCAGGCGCTCGAGCTGACTGCTCTGCCTTTCGCTGCTCAGGCTCTGCACTTTGACTCACTGAATTTCCAGTAAGCTGGGACGTTGCATCCATCAACGCTGGCAAAGGGCCAGCATCGTGAAATGGTTTTTAAGAAGCATCCTTGGGAAGAGATTCAAGTAACAGCTGTCCTGGCCTGCGTGGACAGGGCATACTGGATTTTAAATGGCTGGGGCAGCAAGGAACTGAGCAAACATCCAGGAAGGTTTTAATGATGGGGTTACTGGCATCAACTTCTGGCTAAATACAGTAATGCGGAAAAAAAAAAAAAAAAGACACTTGTGACGGTCTCAGGGCTGCCTTTTGGCAGGAGGACCTCCCCTCTGGGGTGTGGTCGATACGGCGCTAACAAGCCTGGACAGATTGACCGTGGCAGCTATCGATAAGGGAGCTGCTGCAGGCACCGGGGGCTGCAGCGCTTTCCCCAGCGCCCAGGCAGAGTCAGAGCGGCAAAGCATCGGCAGAGCCGGCAGAGGCAAAATGCCGAATCCGGCATCACCTGCGCCTGCTCGAGGATGGGGCACCTTCCCCCGACTCCACCGCGCTCGGGGTCAGGGTCATAGCAAATAGTAACCTGGTCTTACGAGGGGACATTATAAAATCCTCCTGGATTTTAGAAAGGCAGATGCAGCTCCGATGGCCAACGCACTCCTGTAACTGGGGATTTCTAACCCGCCAGCGCAGCACAACCAAAGCAGTGCAAGATGGGTTTTGGCACCACGTCCATTCCTACACGACGCAGGGCACGTTAGAGTGCCCCGATCATATTTTCCTCATTTTACGGCCAATCTTACAGCCCTATGGCAAACAACAGTATCTGTGGCTGGGCTAGGAGAACCACTGAATTAAAACAATAAGCATTTTTTTTCTGCTGCTGCGTTCCTTTAGGCTGAATTAGGTTTTTTTCTTTCTATTCAAGCTCATTTTGAAATAATGTGTCAAAAAAAAGAGACCCCCAGCTATCATTGAAAACAGAATCCATCTGGTCTACATATATATTTAAGATCTTACTTTTTAGAAGTGACCTTTTTTTTTTAAAATCAGGTTTTAATATTTTTTGTATTATGGCTAAGGCCATGCAAATTCTCTCGGGTAAAGGACATTTTTCCCCAAAAAAATCCAAGTTAGGTAGTGCTGAAATCTAAAAATTTATGCCAACATCACCATGGGCATTGCTCTTAAACCCCTTGTTCAGCTGAAATGTTTTCTAGGCACAGTGGTTTTAGTTGTTCTTCTTTCATATTTACCTAAATATAACTTAAAAGCATAGCTGTTCTCACTGCTGTGAGAAACCAAAACACTTAATTTGAATGAGTCATTTTTTGTAACCACTTTTATTTTATCTATCCAAGGAAAAAAGGTTTATCCAAACCATTGTGTTTTGTTTAGCCAGTAAATCCAAACGAAATCTGTATTTCACATAGTTTTAACAGGAGCTCTTATTTTAAATAACAGAGTGAAAAAGGAAATACCTGCTCTTAAATTGTGAATAGTCTCAGTAGTGGAATATCAGAACAACGAAACAAAGATTAAATGATCTTATTTTTCTCTCTGTATGAGGATCAGCCCACCTTCCAGTGTGGTTGCTTTGGGTATAGCCCTAAATTAGCAAGCATCCATCGCAGCCGTGAAAAAGGACGGCGATGTCAAGAAGCCAGCCAGACGCTCGTTGTGTAAAGACAAGAGTATGAAACAACTCCATGATAATCACCATCTTTGTTACACCATTGTGCTATTCATTTTGGGGGAGTCATCTTTTTACACAGCGCTCTGTCTTTCTCCATTAAAATCAATGGCAGACATAGGAGGCAGCCTGTTTTGTTATGGTCTTCCAGGCAGCTCAGACACTTCTGGGAATCAGGAACAGAAGAATAATGCATTTCAATAAGCAGCTTATCGACCAAGCAGGAGTTAAGTGAACCTGTGGTGTACTTCTCTAGTTTCTCTCCCCTCACATGATTATTGCACTTTACTCGTGCTTCGCTTTTGTTCCTTTGACAATCAATACCTTGCAATGACTCTCCTGAGCCACAGCCCAGCGCGAGGGGTGCGGTGGGGTAATGGGACAGCAGGTTTGCTCCCGTCGGTCCCACCAGCTCCCTCTCTCTAAAATCTCAGAGCGCTGGCTGCTGCCCAAGTAACCGGCTCACCAGAGGTGTAGCGCTCGACCACTGGATCTCCAGCTTTCTGACCAAATCTGGGCTTACAACCCTGCTCTTCAGAGAGGCACAGGGAAGCAGGAGAGGCATGAGCTTCAGGTCAAAGATTTCCCTTGAGAAATGCAGAAGCCATTGTCCGTGTTTCCTCCTAACCACTTTAGACAATTAAAATAGAGGCGCTGCAGAGAAATCCACGGAGAAAAAAAGCAAAGTCAGGCACTGTTTTTTTTTCCAGGGTTGAAATGGAGGAGCCCAGCAAGAAGCAGTCTGGTGAGTCACAGTAAAGCCCAAACCGGGACATGACAGATCTTGTATTTTCTATTTGGGGATGAAATGATCATTTTTCAGATCCCGGTTCACCAGGATACCCCGTACCAGTTACAAAGAGTGCCAGATGGACCCTCTCAGGTGATGGACCCAAGAGCAGATCTTTGCTCCAGCACACAGAGCTCTGACCTCAATGCCCCGGATCACAGGGCTTCCCACAGACATCCTGAAGCAGAAGAAGGAAATCTTAATGCCATTTATGCTCCAATGCTACAGGAGAGACCCAGCTTTGGCGCTGAGACTGAAAGGCTGCGGGACCTGGGAGCTGTCATCTGTTAAACACCTCCTGCAGGTAACAGAGGCTGCACCTGCAGGACAGGCAGCTGCCTGATCTCTGCTTGGTACCAGACAAGGCACACAGCCTTCCTCAGAGGCTTTTTTCTTTAATGCAATTATCTGATGCGTTTTACAACAGTTCTGAACAATAAATGGCATTCTCAAATACAGTAAGCATCCACAGATTACAACCTGTACCCTGCAGCTCCTCTGTGTTTTGCAAAATAGCATTAAAAGCATTATTTAAGCTCAAACCAGGAACCGTTTTCATTGACCAAGACAGCTAGAGGTGAAACCGCGTCGTGGGTTTCTCCTGTGCACAAAAGCTGCTCCTGTGCATGCGGTATGCAAAACATCTGCTGTACAGGGCACCTGCTGCGGTGCAGGAACGGGACGTGTGGGAAGATTTTAATTACTCACCATGGCAACCTACATTAATAACTATAATCCCCCGTAATAAGCTGGATCGGTCCTTCTCCCACATCCACAAAAATACCTCCAGGAAGGACATTTGTGCTGTAGATGTGCTCTTGGGCGCCCGATGCCGAGCTGCAGAGCCTCAGCATGAGGCCCCATGCAAAATGAACCTGCCCCATCCATGACAGCTCTTCGGTCTGACTGTCCTGGCCAGATCCAGGGGGATCCCACCATGTCCATCCCCAAACCCACAGCTCTTCCCATACTCTCACACCTCCGGCAGCTGAAACAAGCTCATCTTGTACGGTGAACCCGCTTGTAGTTGTTTCAGGATGGTGTATCCTGAACTCATTGATCTTACCCCATTGATCTGAAGTTTGGATTAATTCGAAGCTAAGCCTCTCCCATCAATGTCAGGGAGATGGCCCTCCAGGAATCAATGGAGATGAAATATTGTGTCCCTCCTGCGAGCAGACACCTCTAAACCACACGTCTGCATCTCGCCGTCCTGCTGTGCCCGGTAGCTCTGCACAGGAACACCTGTGAGTCCCCTGCATGCTGTGTTGGCAGAGAAGATACCAACGGCCCTACTTTCCTGCAAGGAATTACAGACCCAGGGAAGCCCCAAGACAAAATGGAAAACCCCAAAGGAAAACAGAAAACGTTGCCAAACTGCCCGACTGACCCTGCAGAGATGGATGAGGAAAGTTCTACCAAATTCAGTCTAGAACTGCTAAAAACTAGAAGCAACAACAACAAAAAACAAACCACAGAGAGGAGACAGGGATGCGTCATGCAATCAGAGCTTTGATATTTTTACTTCTCCCTCATCTGTCTCTCAGTCCATAAAGGTGACCCGAACTTTGCCCACTGCCAGAACCACCACAGCCACTTTTGGCTCTTGAGTTGCACTTCCATGGCACAAAACACACCAGAATTTCCCCCGGATCTCATAAGGCTCCTTGGGAGCAGGCTGCAGGGCCATGAGCACTGCGGCACCTCCTGCCAGCTCACCGCAACACAACACTGTTATTTGGCCAAGGTCAACAGCAACAGTGGCTCGAGTTTCCCATGTCTCTAGTGTCGACATTGCATATCTGTGTACTTGAGCCCATTCTGGTTTCTTTTACATGAAGTTACAGAGGGCTGCGGAGCTGGAGGGACTCTGGAAATGACTGGAGCTTCAGCAGAGTCAATGCAAGATGATCCAAGGTCCTCCTCACCCTTATTTGAGATGGACTTTTTCAGCTTTTCCCTTGGAGCAGTGTCTGCACTTCATCTTCCATCCTGAACTGTCATTCATCTTTGAGAGACTCCCATGAGAAGACAATGACAGCAGCATGTATGGGGGACAACACTGCCTGTGGAGCTCAGTATCTCCCACAGACCCCACCGCGGAGGGAAGAATGACCCACTTATCTTGTTATTCACTCCTGTGTGCTGAGACTTTTGGCTTACTGCTTCCCCAGCATGCGACCGAACCCCTTCCTCTGCAGAAGCGCTGGCAGAGGGTGACATTAATTATATTGGAGGCAGATGTCTGATAAATAAACAACGTTGGCAAAATGATGTGGCACTTCAAATGCAGCGTCCTTTGCCTCACCTTGCAGGCTCCTGGGAAAGCGTGTGGCTCACGGCACGGCACAGGGCTTCAGTGCCTTGGGAAGGACTGAGGAGGGGAGCAGTGCCTGCTGCCGTGCTTTCCCCTGCTCATGCCGAGTAGTTTTTCATGCTCACCTTAGGCTCAGCGTTTTTTGTGGGTTTTTTTTGGTTTGTTTGGTTTTTTTTTTTTGAGCCAACTAAGTGAAAAAATCCACCAACTCCAACAAAGCAAAAGAGCCTTTGGCCATGTAAGGCTTTGGTTCTTACTGCCTTCACAAAAACACTGCGCAAATCTAGTGCTTTTTATGTGAAGATTTTAATCAATCATGCACAGTACAATCCTGCTAGATGGGCTAATATACTTATTTTATGACAGAGAAAATAGAAATGCAAAGACTCGAGTAAACTATTTAGCAACATGCATTTAGAGACATGATGTGTGGTACAGATCCAGAGCTTGAGGACTGGCAATACTGGGAGAAAGCAAAATTCACCTAGCCCAGATTCATAAGAAGAACTTGATATAATCCCCCTCTGGCATTTTTTAACCAGACCAAGAGCTCATTTCACAGGAGCCTGACCATTTGAAACCTGGACATTAGAACAACCCCCAAGCCCTGGTGATGTCCAGGTGATGATGGCAGCGATAGCCTCTTCCCAAACAAAAAAGCTCTTTTCAGCAGCGCAGGTGGGAGCTGAGTGCTTTTGAAAAGATTGCCTAGATTTTGGGTATTGTCCATAAGGGCCTGTCGTGGTTTAACTTCAGCCGGCAACTGAGCACTGCACAGCCGCTCGCTCACGCCCCCGCGCCCCGGTGGGATGGGGGAGAGAATCGGAAGAGTAAAAGTGAGAAAACTTGTGGGTTGAGATAAAGACATAGACTGGATTAAAATAAAATAAGGTAAAATAGTCATAATAATAATAGAAGAATATACAAAGCAAGTGATGCAC
>NW_008795034.1:2688741-2723515 GCF_000699145.1 Aptenodytes forsteri
AGCATGACGTCCCATGGTATGGAATGTCCCTTTGGCCAGTTTGGGTCAGCTGCCCTGGCTGTGCCCCCTCCCAGCTTCTTGTGCACCTCCTCGCTGGCAGAGCATGGGAAGCTGAAAAGTCCTTGACTTAGGATAAGCACTGCTTAGCAACAACTAAAACATCGGCGTGTTATCACATTATTCTCATGCTAAATCCAACACACAGCACTGTACCAGCTACTATAATTAACTCTATCCCAGCCGGAACCAGGACAGGATCATTCAGAAAGAAGAGGTAGGCAGGAACGATGCCGACGGAGAGGGTTGTTCCTGCCATGAGAAGGCGGATTTGCCCAGCAGACAGCCTTCAAAGCTTTCCCTTTCCCCATGTAACACTCCTTTCCCACGATCCTTTCATGGGGATACGCAAGACATCGATCTCCTGCTGTTGGGATGCACGTATGCCCAGCTCAGCTGGCCCACGCTGCACATCCAGGGAGACTTGGGTCAACTGAAGTTGGCGGTGGCCAATACAAAAAGCTGGAGGTGCCCAAACTCCATATAAACCAAATAAGAGCAGTCCTGAACTGCTGCCAGGCCATAGAGAAGACAGGTATTAGGCTCAGCTGGATCTCTTGCAGGGAGGGAAAAAAAAAGAAAGTAAAAAAAGAAAAAGAACAATGTTACATTGTTTATCGATTACTTACTTTTTCTTTTTTAATTAATATTTAAATAGAGCCCTGAAACTTGATAATGGACACTTTAGCAGAGGGTAGCCACATGGAACCAAACCTTAAAACCCATGAAAGATCTGATTTATAAGAGAGGGCAATAAAACATCAGTGGAAAAAACCAGCAGTATCTGTTAGGAGTGGACTGTCATCTTGCTTTTGACCCTATTCTATACTGGTGCATTTCTGCCGGTTTTCACCTGGAGTTACTGGTATAACTGGAACAAAACCCCAGGACTTCGCTTGCGGGAAGGGGATCATGCTTGGACACTGCTGAGCTCCAACCCCAGCAGACAAAGCGGTTTTGTTGTGGACCAAGGATTTTTTATCCCCTTACACAGGCATTTAAGCCAAATTCCAGCAGGTAATGAGCCTGGGAATGCCTAGGTAAGGACTGAACGCCAGGGATATTTTAAAGGGGGGTGGGGGGAGGGAAACCCTTCAGCAGCCAAGTTTTGCTGATTTTTAGACTGGATCACACAAGACTGGGGAATGACACGTTGAGCTTCAGCCCACTGCAAATTAGAAGACCCAGGTTATAAACCTCTAAAAAATGTAGTTTATGAGGGAAATGGCAACTGCTCATTAACTCCAGCTGAGCCACGGGGCTGCTCTAACTCTCAAAGCGACTTCTTTACAACTCGGCAGATCGCTTTAGGGGTGGGCAGGGGTGCGCGTGTGTGTTTTAGCACAAATGAGATGCAATCTTAATTATTTTGGTTTGACTCACTTTATGAATGTTACAATTGTACGCGTATCTGGCAATTGAAATAAATACCCCAGAGAAGAGTTACAGGTATTTTGCCAGACCTGTAAACCAAGCCTGAGAAAGAACCAGCTCCCATTTCTGATTTCAGACACCCGCCAGAGCTGCCTGGGGTCCACAGTCTGCAAAATTTAGCTCAGTTAGATCCCAAGGTAGTGATAAGCCGAGCTCTTCTGTCATTTCAGGGGACAGTTACATACTCAGATGTCATTTAAAGCCAAAGAAACTCAGAAACTCCAGGCATGGCAAGCAGCAACAAGGCACTTGCTTCATTTCAACGTCTTTTTGCAGAAGGAGCAATGCAGCAGCTGAGTAAGTGCAGAAAAAGAGTAAGAGCAGTCTCTCTTTAAGGCAACTGCCTCATTCAATGTAGGTTGATTTAATGATAAGACACTGTTTGAAGTTAATTGTAACTGCAGGGAGCAACAAGAAAGCTGGAAACTCACTGTCAGGTGAGGTAAGGAGCCGAAAAAGACACAGGGTCAAACTGTGATACGACTCCAGGGAATATGTATTGTGATACAGCTCTGAGAAAGTCTGCAGAGTTAGTCAAAATTAGTCTACATCCTCTTAAACACGGAGCAGAGCACAGCTGGAGGAATTTGGCCATTTTAACCCTCAAAATACAGAAAGTGGATGTGTCCTGCTGAACCCGTGATGATGCTGAACAGGCTCGGCACAGGCTGGTCCTGAATCCCTTCCCTTCCTCGCGGTTCTGCTGCGATGCTGCTGGGTGTTTGTGAGCGCTCGGGACCCGACAGAGGAGGGAAGAAAGGGGGTTTGGTTATTTTGGCATTTATTTTTGATTGTTAATTTTAAAAGCCATAAGAAATTTCTATGAAACAATATTCTCTCCCGATTCTTTCTTAAGTTATGCCACTTTGCAGAGTGATGAGAATTGAATAGTTTCATGGGTACAGGCAAAAAAGGTTTCTACCTTTCTAAATTCTCCACATTAGGTAGGGAGAGCTGAGTACTGTGCTGGAGACCCCGAAGAGGATACTCCAAGATTAAATTTAATGGAAGACATTTTTCACTGAAACACAGCGAAAAAGCCAGACTGTCTTCTCTAGCGCCCAGCCTAACGGGGGGCAGGAGGTGGGAACCGGAGCACGGCAGAAAAAGGGAGTTTCTCCACTGGTTTCACAGGAGACAACAGAGCCCCGGGTTCCTGTGCTCTGGAGGAATTCAGTGTTTTGGTTCTGCCCTCCCCGTTTGGGGTTTGGACTGGCTCCTCGCCTGGGAAGGGCTGTGCTGAGCCCGGCAACGCGCAGGGCTGCCCCGCATCCCTCCCCACAGCTCTTGGCAGTGCAGCCCCCAAGGAACTTATAGGGGTGTCCAGCCCTGCCCGAGGGTCACATGCAGGCTCATTCCTTGGAAAAAAATTTAAAGACTCCCTAGCAGGAAGGGAGAAAAGAAAATTTAAGTGGCTTGTCATGCTTCCCCCCCACTCCAACATTATCATTGAAGGCATGAAGTTGCCAGGCACCTTGAGCAACATCCCCCTAAAGACTGGAAGGACTCACGGACATTAACAGGATCAGGTCCCCTAAGCCATTAACAAACCAACACCCTGTAAATCAAGCGTTTAGGTTTCTTTTAAAGTGTTCCTAATAGCAGTAACTTTTAACAGCCTTTTTTTTTCTTTTTTTTCATGCCACTATGCATCCCCTACATAAGACTGTCTTTTTTTTCCAAGGGACCTGGCAGCCCCAGCCAGTACGGCCACTGCTCACCACAGGATGCTCTGAATTATAACAATATTCCAAGCAATAAATCACAGTGTTTTCTCTACTGAAAAGTGGAAGGTGTGGGGAGGGGGAGAAAAGGAGGGGGGGAAGAGAAGCTTATCTAAATCTATTTACACAGAATGATTATTCAATTAATTTTTTCATTACACTTGCCAAAAAGAATTGCCCGTGTCTTTAATGCTGTGTGTGAGATTTCATTAATAATTAATAGCAACAGCTCTTTCTCCTCTGTTTAGCAAGCGGGAGCTTTTGTCTTTGGAGGTCACACCCCAACACGCGCCGCAGGGATACAGTCCTGCCCAGCCGAAGGCGCGGGGACTCTGTGGCCACCGAGGTGTGTGAGTGGACAAACTCTCATGCCCTGAGTACTGTCAATGGGGGTTCACTGGTTTCACCTTGAGTGGAGCGGTGTTTGCCACTGCGAGGCAAACAGGTGTGGGGCTGCAGGAACGAGTGAGCCTCCATCCCCACCCAGCCCCATCTCCCCGCCTGGTGTTTGTCCCTCTGCTCCTCACGCCCAGCTTGGAGAGCCCAATCCTGTTCCCCCCCCACGTCTCTCCCATCAACCCTGTGCGCCCTTTGCTCCTTTCTGCCAAAGCCGCCCACTCCCACCACACTGCTCAGTCCTGGGTGCCACCAGCTCCACCTCCTCAGCTCCCTGCACCTATGTGCTCGGGGTCCTGCCCTGTTTGCAGCAACTAGGATGAAGACCCTCCTTATATTTAAGTAATCTGGCTGGAAGAAATGAGCCATTGTAAGCGAAATTGTAACCCTCGTGCCACGACTGCCCGAGGTTTTAGCAGGACACACAAGAGAAGAGTGGTTTGGGTGGGGTGGAGGCACCTTCCCAACCTCCACCAACAGCCACACAAGCTTTCCAGACTATAACCTGCTGTTACAGCAGCACGAAACTAAAAGTGCTGCTAGCAAACACAACCAAGACTCCTGGTGAAACGCAGCGTAAACCCTCTCTAGCCCCAGCACAGGCACAGCCCTGTGATGCTGAATGTGCAGCAGAAGGACTGTCCTCTGCTGGAAGAGCTGAGGGGCTTGGAGATGCTCACACAACGTCTGGCTCCAGGACAGCACCGCGCCACCGTGCAACGTTTATGAGACCTTAAAGTTGCACCTCGTCTGTGGGACAACCAGGTTAGCTCAGACCATGTAGCGACGAAAGCAGAGCCAGCAGTGCAAACAGTGGCTATAAATCATCCTATCTCCTTCCCAAATATAACATTTGTAAGAGCGCCCTGGGTTCTTATAAATATTTAAGTCAAATTTTAGCTGTTTATGTCTTACATCTGCCTTTATCAGCCTGTAATAATTTCTCTGCTCGCATCCCACGCCACTGCCTGCTAATCTAAGCTGGCTGCTCTTGGTGCAAATGTGTTTTCTCACCTCGGTTTGGACAACCATCATCTGAATTCTTCTGCCTGGTGATCCTCTCCAAAGAGGCCTCCACCGGAGTGGCTTTTCATGGAGAAGGTAAAACGGAAAAAGAAAAGGTCTCTTGAGACTTAACAATAACTCAACCAAGTCAATTAAAACCTACATGATACCCTTCTCTTGGAACAAGGATCACAACGTGGCCAGCTGTGCACGCCTGCACATTTTATTGCTTCTCCTTTCCTTTTAGTGCCACACAAGCTATGTATTATAATGATCTGGTTTCTTCTAAGAGGAGCATGCTGTTCTCTTTTACACGGGGGAAAGGTGGAAGGGCAAAGTTTATCCGCAAAAAGTAGGCTGGTGTGGATTATAGCCAGAGACTGCCAATTTTCTGACTTTCTAGTATTTTTTAGTAGAAAGGAAAACAAAGGGGAGGTTGTTTTTGAGAACCTCTTAAAAAACCCCCATGCTTTCCAAGCAGCTGTAGGGTTGGTGAAAACCGCAAGAATTTGGCAATTCTGAATATCCTGTTTCATAGAGGGGAGACAAATGAAGGGCAGGGATATTGCACAGAAGGGGAGTACCCCACTGAACCAAGGTTTCCCAGAGTCCCATCCCTCCCTCCCCTCTTAGTGGCTCTATAACAAAAATCCTCCGGGATGGTCGAGAAAGGTCCCAGCGTCCCCTTCAGATATACCAAGATACGTCGTGGCTGGAGGTACTGCTGGGCTGTTTGCTGCAAGTAAAGTGCAGGGAGATGCTGAGGCTCAGTAGGGAAAAAAAGAAACCTCATTCACTGCTATTCCCCTCCCGCTAAGACTCTCCTGATTGTCTGTGATGTCCCGGAGCCCTGGGAGGAAGAGAGGAGCGAGGAAAGCGTGAGATTTCCATGAGTCTGGAAATCTGCCAGAGCTCAACTTCCAGCGGCTTGTCAGGAATGCCACTCACACCAGAGCACCCCACAAGGTCGTGCCATCACCCGTCATGGCTGGGCCACCAAGGCACAGCAGGTGGAGGGTCACCCACGACGGCAAGCTCAGGCAAGGGAGCTTCAGCTCCCCAGCTCTCTGCTCCCAGTGGTGTGGCAAGATTGGCTCCTGTGAAGGGCAACTCGGAGCATGAACCATAGCAGACACCTCCAAATCATCCTCCAGACATGCCTCTCTCTCCCCATGAGGGATATTTGCCCCACCGCGTTACCACGAGCCCTCATGAACATCTCCCAAGGAGCCCATGGAGGAGCCAAGACTTACAGTCCCTCCTCCATGCCGAGGAGCACCAACACATCCTTGCCAACACTGTGAAGCTGCTGGAGAACAGCACCGGCTCTGGCACGTCCTGCAAGCTGCCAAGCGCAGGTATCAACACGCTGCACTGCCTGCGAGGGCTGGCGCTTTGTCCTGAGCTGTCTCAGCCCGGCAGCCGCTGGGACTGCAGAACCAGGGCCAGCAAATGATCAACTCAGCGTCCCCAAGCAGTCCCGGCACTTCCAGCACTCTCTGGGGCTGGAATTTAGAAAATCTGGGTTCGGTTCCCAGCTCAGCTACACATCTTTTTTCGTCCCTGTGGGCAAGTGACTAAACCTCACTGTGCTTTAGTTTGCCTTCTACAAGCCAGAGTAAGGTTACAGCCTTTTTTCTCCCCACTATTTTGACTTGTCTCCTTACATTACAATCTTTTGGGAGAGGAGGCTGTACATGCGTATCTACCAAATCTAATCTAAGTGATCTAATCCTGGCAGATTTCTCTAGGTATTACTGTCATACAAATTCTGAGGGCTGTGTCTATATAGACAGCTTAACCCACTCTCAGGTGCCAGTGACTTATCTCAGCACTGTGCCCATGCACCAAGGTCTCCGGCTTGCTTTAAATTTGCATTTCAGAACCTGAGCTCCGGTTCTCTGGCATTACCAAGCCCAGAGACCTGATCCTGGCAGCCCACCCCACTCCTGTGGGCATAAGACATTGCCAACATTTGACTCCGGAGCAAGACCTTCCCATGCCATGTTCTGCATCCGTGAGAAAAAAATCAGCCTCAGCAAATTAGCTTATATAAACAAGTTAGGTCAATCACCATTTCCCACCAATTTTATTCACTCTAGTAAATGAGCCAAAGAGGGTTATTTTTTTTCTGTGCTTTGCTGGCTCCCTTTCAATCTTTGGGACATCATTTCCTCACTTCCCTACTTAAAAGCAGGACTTAAAAGTTATCAACTTCCATAACCTCCTCTCCAAGCATGATACCGTCCCACCCGCACTGAAACCAGCAGCATCTGCCACCTGCAGCACTTGTGTGTCCGCTCCGGGGTGAACAGGGACCCGTGATCCTGGCAGCCGAGGTGCTTCTCTGGGGGAAGAGGCTGCTCTGGTATTTTTTATAGGTATTTCCCCCCCATTTCTCAGCAGAGGTAGCACTGACTGTCAGGACACGCCGTGACTCTGCTCAGGGGTCTGTGGTCCTTTCTTTCAGGTCTAGCCCAGAGCCTCTTGCCCAGGGTAAACCTCGCAAGGCCCCAGAAAACAAGAGCTGCTGCTACAAGTCTGTCTGAGGCCGAGCACTTGCTCGCGCAGGAAGGATGGGTGCTCGAAGGGCTTCACAACGGCGTCACAGCTCGGAGTAGTAGATAATCATGATATGTGGCTGGGGAGGGGCAAGAAGTCATTCTCACCTCCATGTCCGTTACAAAGCTCTGGTTGTCCATCCCCTCCCCTCTGTCCCGCTCTCTCCCTTGGGATGGCACAGCCCGTTCTCTGCTTTTTATCGAGGGAAAGGAAAAAGAAAGAAAGAAAAGGAGAAGCAGCAGCCTGTGCAGTAACCGAGTCCTTCGCTGCCTCCTGCTCGGCTTCAGTGCAACGCCATGTTTGTTCGAAGGTAAAGAGGAAGCATCGGGGATTATGGACACGGCTTTGATTTTATTTTAAAGGCTTTAATATTTGGAGCTGTATTGATTTGATTTATCTCAGTGTGCCAGCGTACCGCCGGTAACTAAGCAACACCGATCCTCTCTGTATTCTGGGAGGCTCCCGGGATTTTGCCTATGAACGATATTACTTTGTGTATATGAAACTAAATGGACCATAGGCACCATTTGTAAGTGGAGGATATTTGAGTTTTATATTTCTTCTTGCTGGGGGATGGATGTACAGAGAGAGAAGAGAGAGAAGAGAGAGAGAGAAGAGAGAGAAGAGAGAGAAGAGAGAGAAGAGAGAGAAGAGAGAGAAGAGAGAGAAGAGAGAGAATATTTTCAGTTGGAAGGGACCTACAATGATCATCTAGTCCAACTGCCTGCCGAATTCAGGGCTGATCAAAAAGTTAAAGCTGTTGTTAAGAGCATTGTTCAAATGCCTCTTAAAGACTGTCAGGCTTGGGGCATCGACCACCTCTCTAGGAAGCCTGTTCCAGTGTTTGACCACCCTCTCGGTAAAGAAATGCTTCCTAATGTCCAGTCTAAACCTCCCCTGCTGCAGCTTTGAACCATTCCTACACGTCCTATCACTAGATACCAGGTAGAAGAGATCAGCAGCTCCCTCTCCACTCCTCAGGAAGCTGTAGAGAGCAATAAGATCGCACCTCAGCCTCCTTTTCCCCAAACTAGAGCAACGCTGGCTGCACTGGACTCCCCGCTGCAGCTCTGCGACAGGTTTCCTACCCCTCACAGCCCTCCATGATGCACAGCGGGGACCTCGGCCTTTGCCCCGTCTGTTGGCATCTCCCCCTTCCCTCCCCTGTTGCTGCCAGCAGCCCCGGCACAGGCAGCCCCGGCTGTTTCTTTAAGATGACGGCGTCTGTGTGGTCAAAGTCAGCAGGCAAAAGAGGCACTGTCAGCTCGCACTATATGGTTCAGTGGTTTGGCGTTAACGATGTTTGTTTTGGAGCCCGCCTGCTGGTCTGACCCATTTAGGATCCTTGCTGTACTACAAGCTCACCTTTCAATTATAAGGGGAGGCAGAAGGGGTCTTTAAAATGAAATTGGAGCCCACCAAGCCTGAAGCTGCCAAGCACAATCGCATTAAGTCAGGCTGCCATTGTACGGCTCTTCTTCGAGCTGACCTGGGAAGGCTGTGTCAGTAATTTCACAAAGTGGAAAGGAAGAAAGGAACCGGCTCTGCAGATGGACGGCTTCTCCGGCTTGGGACGGTGCCCCCCCTCACCACCACGACACCCAGGGCTGCTCTACAGCACAGAGAAACCACTTTTTTCTGGAGAAGGCTTTTTCTGGACAGGGGAAGGATTTGGACTGGTAGAGACACAGAAGCCCTTTGACCCTCGGTCTGTATCAGCAGAAATTAAAGCCCTCTACCGCTGCCTTCAGCAAGCCCAGCGCTGCTGGGGAAGGGCATCCCCAGAGGCAGAGGGGACCAAGGGATCAGAGATGTGTGCTGGGACCCGGGACCCCCACCAGCTCCTGGGGGACCCTCACATGACCCACGCTGGGTCAGCCCTGCTCATCCAGCACACGAATGGGAAACTTGCAGCTGCTGGAGCAAGAGCATCTTGTCCTACCTGCCCAGCAGGTGAGGAATTTGCCACAGACCTTCTTAGTGGAGCTGCAAGCAGTGCATTGCTGAAACCTCTGTTCAGAACCTCTTTGCAAGCCCACACTGGATGCTCTGGTTGTCCTGACTTTGCCTCAGGCCTCTGCTGCCAGAGAAGCTCACTCTGAACATCACCATAGACCTCAGCTAAACCTACCTTTACTGAGACTGTGACAGCTCTCTTGCAGAGCACAGTGGAGACCTCTTTGGCTTTATGCTTCACCATAAGCATTTTATTATTATTACTACTATTATTATTATTAACCAGACCCTCCCATGGGGAGAAGGGGACTTGAGTGGGCATCACTTTTTACCCTTTCGTAGATAAAAAGGTTGCTGCTTTTTATCTTTTTGTGGCCTGGCGTGGATCTGCCAGAGCTGCATGCTGGACAGACGAGTCACGTGGCTGAGTCTGCTCCCACGACGGCCTCGTGTATGATGCTTTGCACTGACAAATACTTCCAATTAAGAAGCACAATTATATGCTTGTCGAATGGACAAATAGTGCTAACAAAAGTGCTGAGGAGTGATCCTGTGGTTCTGGCATGTACAAATTGGTCATTATTTTAACTTAGCTGAAACAAGAACCGTGTAGAATAGGGGGCTGGGTGTTTTTTCACATGAAATCTGAAACCAGGCAAAATGCACATCAGCTTTGCCAAAGAGCTTCCCTGAGGTTTGCAGATTCCTCAGCAAGTCTGGACTGAGTTAGAGAAAGTCAAAGTGATGGGGAAAACACTAAGCCTCAGAGGGGGACCCAGTGCAAGAGCTTTCTCCAGCTTTGAATCCAAACCCCTTGTCATGGCCTCCTCAGCTCAGCTCTTCCCTGAGAAGCTGAAAACAGTGCCTTTCTCCTAATCAGGCAAGAACTGGCGTTCTCCAAACACCTTTCAATAGCATTAACGTGGATACACAACCTACAACGGGAACGCCCAGGACCAACACCTGGGCTTGTTCTGCGCTTCAGCAGAGGTGGGTTTGGTGGGTTCCTTGCAGCTCTCCATGACCCCTTCCCAGCAGTGCTGGCAGCAATCAGCATGCTTCCCTTAATTCCCATTGCCACGGGGCCAGCGTGGTAAGTCCTCAGCCTTTCATGGCCTCCCAGAAATACCAACAGGCAGCTGGGGAAATGTGTCTGGTCAGCTCAGCCAGGAATACACCGTCTCAGGGTACCCCATATATAAGCACACATCCAATATATAACCTGTATATAAGCACAACATCACCAATGCAAACAGAAAACTCCAGAACAGCCCCCATCCCCTGTGCTTGTCCACCTTGGTTTAAAGCACTCAAAGCAATCCATTCCAAAATCCAACTAATTAAAAAATTAAGGAAAAAAGGTAAGTACTTTGGGAACAGCATTGTCCACATTTCGCCCAGTCTCACTGTTGCTCAGAGCACTCTAAAATTAAACAGATGCTTAATTTTAAATTCTCAAAAAATCTCACACCAGAATAATACTTTCATTCCTCATTTCCAAAAAAAATTATGTTAATGGTTGCTTGCGCACCATCTGGCAGCGTAACAGAGGAGATGTCCTCACCGAGATGCTGAGATGCGGGGACAGATAAGCCAGTCCGATGCGCTAGGGACTGCAGTTTCCCAGTCACAGCATCGGGCAGCAGCAGCACAGACTCATCCCCTCCACTAAGTCACTGCAGCTCAGGGGTAAAATCCCATCACACTTTCTATTGCAGCTCATTGCTTGGCCTCTCCTGCAGCTACCTCCAGACACACGGCTAACAGGGAGGGCAGAGGCAGGTTTAGGTGAGGCAGCCGCCTACCTGCTGTTGATACCAACATGAGCTTCATATAAGCGACAGAGCAGTGATTAACTGATAATACTTTTTGGCAGCATAAGTTGGATTTGAACCAGCCGTCTACCGGCAAAAGCCTCCAACTCCCAGTGAAACTTGAAGATATTAAAAGACATCGGGAAGGAGCCGAGGCTCAGAGAATAATGACCCTGGATTAGGGAAAAGAGAGCTCAAACCCGTCAAGCATTTCAAAGTGAAACAAAATCTTTGGATGTCGTTTGGTTGCTTTTATCCACAAATTCAGTTTTATCTGTAGGGGGAGAAAAATAAACCCTACAGGAACGCTTAGCATGGTGGAAAAAAAAAAATGTTAAATTAAGCTTACAAAAATGTTTCTCTTTCTGAAAATCTTGGCTGGCGACAAATGGCTTGTGCCAAGTTATAAATCAAGCCTTGGGTTTCTTTTAACGCTCAGCATCCCCTGATTTATGATGCCATCACAATCTCTCGATTGATTTCTGACTTGGTGATCCATCTTCCTCTGTAGGTAGCTGCCCATTATAACGCCTTTTCCTGAGCAGGCGGCACGTTTCGCTTCCCAGAAGGGCTTTGTAAAGGAGAGGCTTGAGCGGAAACCTGCTCACTGGCAGGGCACAGACCCGAGAGGCTGCGGTGGCCATGGAGGGAGGGGAGATGGATGGTGTTTGTATGAAGGAGTAGCACTACTCACTCAAGTACACGCAATGGGGGGTCTAGGTTTGCTAGCCACTGAACCAGCGTGGCCTTTGGCAGCACAGGTATGTTCCTGGAGACCCCAGGACAGCCCTTCTTTTCTTGTTTTGGATGACTAGAGCCTCCATGCTTCAGCAGGGTTTAGTTCCTGACAGCAGCCATCCCTCACAGATGGAAATAAATTAAGCCTTGCAAGCCAGAAGGAAGAGTCAAGCTCACCGAAACCTCTCACCAAATAGGAAAGCCTTTTCCTCTAGAAACATCCCACTCCTCAGCAAGGCCTGTTCCCACCAGCTCAGTGATCCAAGGACATCAGGGCTTACCTGGGACTTAGAGGACCAACGCCGTGACAAATTCCCATGTGATGCAATAACCACTGTGCACCTCCCCATCAGACACCAGGTGGGTGGGAGCTGTATGAAGGCTTGTTCCTGCACCCTTGCTTGGCTGCAGAGGTCACCAGCCCCATCTGTTCATGGGTACCTACCTCCTGCATATCCCAACCTACAAAGCACCCCCTAACTCACTCGTCAAAAAAAGTCAAATTAACAAAGTGCAGCTATTTATATTGAGCTCATTTTAACCAAAACAGGCGAGGGTGGGTTTTTGTGAGCAGCAGGGATGGCAGCGGTAAGCAGCTGGGAGCACTCACCCCCAAATCCAGCGCAGCTGGAGGCTGTTAAGGAGACCCAAGCACCTCAGAAATGAGAGACAATGGGGGTGTCGGGGGAAAAGGTAGCGAACACCAAACACTCAAAGCCTTTTGAGGTTTCTGGACCGCAGCGGACTATGGGTTATCTCTGTATCCCAGGCAATGTATCAGACCTTGGGGTGAGCGCAGGGAGCACAAATATGGGCTGGAAATCCCTGGAGTGCTGCAATTCACTGGCTACAGAGCCATGCTTGTATCAGCCAGGTTATATATCTTTATCTAAAGCATGGTCTCCTATATAAACGTTTTCTTGGGGAGTCCAGAAGCCGGCTGTCCGCTCAGATGGTGCCTTTTTAACTTCCAAGATAAATAGGGCTTTTTTGTGTCACTATAAAGCATTATTTATAGTGGAAAGGGCCTGTGAATGGCACATGCTGTCAGTTCAGTATGTAAATGATGCCAGCTCCGTTTGCTACATCCTATAAATTATATTCATACCCCTTTTTTTGTCTTCATCTGTCAGAGGAAAAGTCACCTTGATGCCTTGAAGTGGTCGTCTTCTCCCATTTCCTTTGGTGTGTGAATCTACTTTGAGGCTTGGCAGGGAGGAGAACATGGGATTTTCAGAAGCGATTAAGTGATTTGGAAGAACGAGCCCTGATAGCCTTCGGAGCTCCACCAATAAGCAAGACTGAAGAGCTGCCTCCAGATTAAAAACTGTGTGCTATGGGGCTTCTTCATAGGAGCTTCAAGGATGGGATGGCCTAAAGAGCCAACCCTGATCTCATGGAAAGGGTAGAATGGCAATGCTCACATGAGCAGGGTAAGTAGGATTAGGCCCTCAGCATCACCCATGAGTGTTTTTTTCAAACAGCCTTTGCTCATCCCATTCTTGGAAGTTGAGTGCTGCTGGCTTCCACCCCCGTGTCTTTTTTTCTCCAGGCTCAACTCTTTCTCTACCTTCATTTCTAGTCTTTGGGTTAGACTACTCACTTCCCACACTTATTTTGGGTGTCTGCCTCCCATTCCCACTCAGCACCACCGGATCACCCCCAGTTAGACCCTTAGCTGGTATAAACCAACTTTCTTGGATTGGCATTAGCAGTTATGGATCTGACCCAGTTACCTGTCCCTTAGAGAGCACTTTACAGGGGGTCAACAAAAGACGTGCAGAGCTTTTGGAAGCAGAGATGTCCCCTGTTACTTTCCCCCCGTTCTTATGAGCAGGGTGCACTTCCTTGGATGACCCAACTTCAGCCATCCCTTCCACCTGGCCCGCAGATAGGCAGGCGGCAGCGCTCGGGCTCAAGGTGCTCGGTCTCTCTTCTGATGCGGAAAGAGGAAAAAAATAAAATAAAACAAACCCATAAATCACAAAGCTAGCAAATGAAAATAAATACACTTAACAATATTTCCATGCTGCTTTTTATTATTATTATTTATAATGGTATTACAGAATTTTGTAAAATTAAAGTAAATGTCAAGCAGAATGCAATAATTTTCCTTGGGGTTTGGCACATTTGTGTGCCTGACAGTTTCACATTTTTCTTTATATCCGTGAAGACAGGAGCCTGACAGGGCTATATTTTGTTACCCACTTTGTTCAATTTTGTCATAAATTGGAGCGAACAAAACAGTGAAAATACAGACACCAAATTAATCAAAGAAATTACATTTTAAAGGACCTCATACAAACATGTATGAAAGAATCATACTGTGCCAGGAAAGCACATGAAGAAAACCAGTATTTCCCCCCACAAAACACATGCACTTTGCCCCCAGAAGGGCAGAGACTTCACCCCAGAGCCATTAGTGTTACGCACCGAGATGTTGCTCCTCAGCTGCTCTTGCCTTGCAGAGCCCTGAATGAATTTCTCTCCCGTGCGTGTCTCTACCAGCTGGTACAAATTTCTGTTGTTCACTTCCCGTGGCAATGAGCTGCATCTTTTAACACGACGGTGGGTGCTTGACACGCAGCAGATAATTTGGGGATGTCAGGGCAGATGGTCACATTGGGACCTTTTGACAGGTTGCGTTCAAGTTCACACCGTCATCCTCTGACTTCTGCTGCCACCGGCACCACCTGCAAACACCCTTCACCCGCAGGGCCCGACGCCATGCCGTCACTGCCAGGCCACCGGGGACCCTCCGTTAAAAGCGCGGTGGCTGTTTCTCTTGTTTCAAGGGACGCATTTGTGGCGGCACAGGAAGAAGCACCATGCATAAAGAATTGCAATTTCCATGAGAATGACAAGGAGAAACGCGAAGCGAGTGGTAGGGCTATCCTCGGGCCAATCCTTTCTGCCTGAGTAAATTCGATTTGAATTCCTCTTAAAACACCAGCTCTGCAGCACTTGGACTATATTGAAAAGGTCACTGGAGGCAATGTCAGACATACTCTCCAGCTGCACTACAAGTGCACTGATAGAGATTCATAACCACATATTACTGCAGCTGAAGATCCAAAGTGACTCTCCGAGGTATCCTCTCCACTTATCTGGCAGCAGCAGACGATTTCATTACTTCCCTTTAATGCCTGGACGGAGGCGTTAGTGCCTTCTCTCCCCCCAAACGCTGACTGGGAAGGACTTCTTGGAGATTGTTAGAGTTGGTGAGGACGGTTGGTGGGGTCTTGCAAATTTGAAGTGCATTTCAGCCAGTTGAAAGGGCCGCGTTGGTAGCTCACCTTCTTCCTACCTGTCTGGGCTTTAGAGGACTCTTCAGATATAACTGAGGCCAGAAGCACTGGGAAGTCATAGTAGCTGAATCAGCTGTCCCCTTGGATGGTGCTAAGCACCCAAAACCCACCTCTGGCATGTGCAGAAGTCTCGTTGTCTCCTGCTAGAATTAGGCTTAAAACCTGAAACATAAGATGCTTCCTTTCCTCTCAAATTTGGTATTTTGCCCTGTAACCCTGTGGTATGAAAACATGATTTTCCCCCTTATCCAGCTAATAACCAGCCCTTTGCTGCTAGCCCAGCAGCGCTGGATGCAGGCAGCGGTCACGCTGCAATGAGTTGCTTGTGCTGACCCATCCCAAGGCGCTGGAGAGCAGCAGCATCGTATTGAGCGCGGCGCAATGGGAGATCTGAACAGCAGAGACCTGGAAAGCTGCCACATTCCCTCACAAATGTGGAAGCAGTTCAGTGGTAGATTAAGGGATTTTTTTTTTCTATCCAAACTACATACACCCATCAATATACAGCAAAAATGCATTTTAAGCTTATTTGTGTATTCGTTGCTAAATACCATAATGGTCTCCAGCTGTATAGCAGGAGGGCCCATTCACTGAAATTTTACTGTTGATTTTATTTTTGTTTTTTTTTTTATTTATTTTTTTTGCTTTTGTTATTGTACTGTAAATATATTTCCTCCCATTTTGCTCTGTTCCTGTAGAATGCCTGATGTCTCCTATCACACCTGTTTTCTATTATTTGTCATCCATTTTTTTAATTCCCCATCTATTGTGCAGAATCTGACAATCGTCTGATAAATCCCATTCTTTACTTAAAAAAAACCCCGTGAGAAGGTTTTAATAAGTGAAATTTGTATTTTTCCACACCGTGCGCAATGAAAGCGTCCGGTGAATAACCCCCGATTGTCAGGTGTTCGCGTTCCCATCATCTAAGCGGGGGGATAATTAGCAGACAAACGAAGGTTTACACTTCTGCAAATATCTCAGAAAGACCATTTGGCTGCTTGATCGGTAGAAGGATATTTTTAAAACTGCCATTTGAGACTCAGCTGTATTGCTAATTAAATGAGAATTTCATAAAAATAATCTGAAAAAAGTCTCTGTTAATTGGAGAACGATAATGAACAGACTTGCTAAACAGAGGCATAAACGTCAAACAATTGAAGAGGGATAATGAAGTGCCATGTTATCGTGTAATGCCAGGCAGCTTTCCGACTTCTATTTGAAGTTTTAACTTTTAGCCATATTTTTTGTGAATGGCATCCAAAAATGTGCTTTGCAATCATAATTTCCAGAGCTTCAATTCGGCGTTAGCAATGCATGGGTAACAGTGACTGTCGCATTGACAGCGTCCTTGCCTTAAGACTTCTTGCGTTCTGTTAACAGCTTTTGTATTCTTCAATGAATATGATGGGGGAAATGCATTAATATTGTATGGGTGTTATTCATGCAGGATAGTGGCGTTATTGAATTAGTGATTCTTTGTAATAATAATGACTTCCAGTACTGTATTGTACAGTAAAATACATGGAGTCAGGAAGGAACTCCTGAGCCTAGTGGGAGACTCAAATAGTTTTGTTGGTGCTGCTCAGCGTTTGGTTCTTATGTGCTGCAATCGCGCAGGGAGCAGCGTGCACCTCCCTTCCCCTCAGGTCATCAGATTAAGACTGATTGTGTATTTATAGGGACAGACTCTACCTATGCCGGTGCACTGGGGTAGGGAGCGCTGCCGGGACGGTGATCCTCGGCCACCCTGTGCTGGGATGAAGGTGCCACCCTAATTTCACAGCTGGCAGGGGGGTCACGATCTTGCATTAGCAAAAAGCTGGCGGCTTGCAACCTCCACTCCGCCTCGCTCCTTCCCCAGCCCTTGGCACCACATCACAGGCACACAGCAGATGGCACAGAGCTGCACGGAAAAATTCGCAGGAAAACCTTCATTCATTTTACACCGGCAGAGAGTTCTGCAACCGTGGCTGCCTCCTGCAATGTGAAACTTGCCGCGCTGCGTTTGCACTCTCACAGCCCAAAGCGAGCAAGAGTGTGAAACAGAGACCTCAGCCTGAGCATAAAGTGTCTCTTGGATATTCCACTTCTGTGAAAAAAAAGCAGCTTTGTGAAAGCCCAGTGTAATGAGAATTGACTGCCCTCCATAAGAAATATTGATTAATTACTCCACAGTGGAAAAAAGGCAACTGTGATGATACACATTTTCCAACTGCAGCAAAAACAATTGGTTTTGAGGCACAGAGAGCTTGGGCTGAGAAATCTAGTGATATGAAGTCATCTCCAGGCTGGAGACAGCAGCCAGGTTTACTGGAGTGCGGAAAAACAGCAAGAAAACCTTCGGCCAAAGAGACTTTCTTCTAACAGCGTTTGAAGCAAGATCATCTCCTGTGCTTTTGGCTCAAGCTCAGTTTGGGATTTTCTAGAATAGTTTCTGTATGGAAACGTGTAGTTAAGCATCTGCCTTGGTTCATGGATCCTGCAGTACTCTCTGGGGAACACCCTTAAAGTTTCTGGTTGTTGCTGTGCTGGTGGCACTCTGCCACAGTCTTGTGTCTCCTCCCTCATTCACTTAAAGACCACAACAGAGCCACTGGCCATGACAGTCTGACCCGCTCTAGAAACGGAAAAATCATTGGAAAATGGTATTTCTGGGAATAGTAAAAAGAAAACTCAATTTTGCCGGACTGGACTGATACCATACCAACACAAGAGATGGACTCCAAAGGCAAATGAAGGAATCAGCTGCACATCTGGTCCAGCTGTGGACATGTCATGCCTTTCCTGGCAAGCTGCACAGATGCTCTGGGAAGGGAAAATATTAGAAGATGTCTTCTGCTGACCTGCTGTACTCACTGGCTTCAGAGGTAGGACAGGACTTACAGTGGGCCCTTTTTCAACCGTGAAATCCTTTTCCTTGAATTACATCCAGAGCCTACGTTGTAATGCTCAGTCCCTGCTGGGAGAGCCCCAGTTCAGCTCCTTTCTCCGAAACAGGCCTTGGGTGACCTTAGTCATGTCACTTCATCCGTCTCCACAGCAATTCCCTTTTGGGCAATTGGGTGTAGTGCTTCTTCTAGGCATGCTGGGAAGAAAAACACATCATGGGTGGTAAAAAGTCAGATAATTGGATAAAAGCCAAAACAGTTCAGAAGACAGGTAGAACTAGGATTCCCTCATGCGTTCAGGTGCCCGGTTCGTTCTCTCCAGGGATGTATTGTGTAGGGTTGTGTAGATGAGTTATTGGACCAGCTGATTCTCAGCTGCATTTTGGGTCCCCAGTGCCACAGGTAGTGGCTGCTCTCCGGGAAGAAGGAATTGCAAGGAATAGGCTAATTTTAATGTGCATAGTTATGTACTGTACACGCACAAGGCAGGGAAGAAACCTGCATTACTAATAATTTGCAAAAGTTGTAAGTTAATGTTATTACCGCATATGTTTAAGCACATTATCACACGGGCTTTTGCCTGTTAGCACACAAAGCATGCAGTGCTTCACACTTTCCCTGGCTGCTGCCAAGCTGGCAAGGCACTGGCCGCTTGAAGAGGGCAACCTGCCGGCCCTGCTTTGCTCATGTCCGTGTGGTTCAGTTGCACCTAGATGGACAGCGGTACAGAAATGGAGAGTTTCTGCTGTCGGATTTGGAGCTGGATCGGAAAATGCAAGGAGGCAACTGGTTCAGCCCTTCTCCAGCACCACGCACAATACTCTTTCAGGACCGTAGGTCTTGGCCATCATCTCCTACAAGTAACTCATGGGACAGACTATGGCCAGGTCACAGCAAAGTGTTTTAGGATATGAATTTTTATGACATTCCTATACCAACAAGAGCTTTACTGTAGACAGAGTTATATGGGAAATGTTAGCAGAAACACAAAATCAGTGTCAGGGCCCTAACCCCCCCTCTTCCATGAGTGATGGGACTATTGAAGCCTGGTTTCTGGAAACTCTGCCACCAATTGGTTTCTCTGATGCCTCAGGGAGAGCTTATAGGTGGCAGTTCTAGAGTCCAGCCGTGCTCCGCACACTGGTTTCACCAGCAGCACCCGGGCAGAGGGCAGAGGCACACAAGCAGGAACACAGGCACTGCGGAGCTCGGTCCATGCTAGAGGATCAACGAACCTGACGTTTTTGCCTGTTTATCAAGGATTCATGCAGGCGTAGTTCACCACCGTGCTTTGATCTTTCCCGTAGCAGGGCAGGAATCTCAAGCGTATTCGATAGGGTGCCTCTAAGTCTATCACAGGCCTGTGTTATCTAAACACAGATGTTCTACTTGTCCAACACACAAGGCCAAACAACAATTAGTATGATATACGTGTTTTTTGACACCCCAGCTGCAAGTCACTTGAGCGTGTTTACAATCCTCCTCGCCAATCTTCCGTTATTTTCCCACACCTTCTCTCCTCCCCCACGAAGATCTGCAGTTGTATACACACTGCAAAAATTGAACTCTGACGCATCTTCTCTTTACGCTTGGAAAAACTTTGAGCTGTCCACACCCAGTCCAGTGATGAAGGTCATGAAAGATGAAAGGTCTGCCCTGTAGGTGGACAAAATGGAAGGTGCAGCCCCAAATGACTTGTCCGAGAAGCATCCTGCCATAAACACACTTTGTTGAATCCCAGTTGCACCTTGATTAGGCCAAGGAGCCAACCACAACCTTTAACTCTGACTTTCCTGCCCAGACACGCTCATGATTGCCAACATGGGGTTGGGGGGGAGGAGGGAACAGAGGACATGTGCCATCGCTTCCCCAGTATTTGCTCCAGGAAGGATGCCCTCTGTAAGCAGCCAGCGGGTCCTACCTGCCTGAAGCCAAGGAGCTGTGATCCAGGGAAGCAAGTGGGCTCTTTCTCCCACTTAGCCTCTGGCACATCAACCAAGTAATTCCAGTAAAAATAAGATCCGAACTGGACTGGTTCAGAAGGGCAGAGGTGGGTCTTATGTGATGAACTGGACCATGAGAGCAAAGGTGCTGAACTAGTTATCAAAGATTTTCCTAGCCCAGGGCAAGAACAACAGGCAGGGATGGATGAGAGGCTTATTTACAGCACTGTATGCCCAATATTTTCCTTTTTATAGTCTGCTGCACTCAGGCAGTTTTTTTAAGTAGTGCATGGTGATTCTAGGCACAAACCACATCAGCAATTAATTGGATTTGTGGGCCTTACTTCCACGCACCCCTTTGAACCGTTCCCTCAGGAGATCATAAAAGGCAGGGACTGAGCAAAGTAGTAAGAGGAAGGTATAATGTGGAGAGGACCCTTTTGTTAATCCTGTTCTGCCTATCTTTCATTAGCACACCTTATTATGACATCTTATAGATTTGCTGGTTCGGCTCTGCTGGTGAGAGGCAAATGATGTCTTAATGAATGATGGTGCCTCGAGCTGATAACGGACTGCCCCTCTCTCCCACTGAAAAGAGATTGTGTTCGGCACAGTATGTCCAACTGCACTTAACATAATTGGATGAAACTCGTAATAGTTTGTTCACTCCAGGTGGGTACAAAAGTCATGGCAAAAAAAAAATCCCAATGATGAAATATCAGTCGCTGTCTCTTGCTTAAGGGTGTAATTGTGGTTAGTGGCACTTGCAGAGCAGAGCATCTAGGATGGCAGATAACGCGAGGAAGGACTCATCCTGGCATGTAAAGCACAACGCAGAGGCATCTTCAGCATAAAGCCGCTGAGGCCGGGGGCTGGAGCAGGCGGCATGTGTCAAGACACTGAAACTGCTTTGCAAACTGTCTGGGCTTAAGCAGCATTTCCTCATCCTGTGCTCAGAGGATACTCCGCGTAGCCCCGTGTGGCTCAGTCCCGGTGCACTCGTCTTCCTGCTGCTCTGGCACACAACTAGCGCAGGAGCGATAGCCGTGCTGGTGCCCGCTCCAGCTGGGTGCTGCTTCAGCCCCATGTGCCTCAGCCACTGCGTTTTAGAACATTTTCCCAAAGCCATTACTTTTATGCCCTGAATGATTACTTCATTTAGCACATACATCAGAACTAAAATACCCAATATTAGCTCATTTAAGTTCATGTTCAGTGATGGATTAATCGTTCCTGTTTTCTGGAGCAAAGCCCAGTCCATTTCATCTAAGGACCGAGGAGAAATGTTCCCTTGTCTCTTGAAGTCTGAGACATCTGGTGTGCTTTGCATATCTGCTTGCCCACAAAAAAACAGATAATGCTTAAATTTAAAAAAAAAAATTGCTAAAGCTATAGATCACACCCGTTTTTCTTCTGCTTTCAGAGCAGGTGCAAAGGAAGCATATCAACAGTACAGTCAGCATAACCCTGTGTCTCCTTTGAGGTTTCAGATGTCACATCATGTTACAGTGGATATTGCTTTGCCACGTACTGTGATGCATCATGGGCCACACAGGAAAATGCAGGGAGCTAAACAGGTCCTTAATGAACGAACACGATGATAGCAGACACCTACATTAGCTCTGGCCAGGCTGAGACGAAAGAATCCTTTATGCCAAACATTATGGCCAAAATAAAATAAAAACAATGTGTGAGTGACCAAACTGAAATGCTTGAGGTCTTCTGTTCCCCAGGATTGATAGAGATGCTGGTGAGTCAGTGCAATGAGTAAGTGATGGGAGGAAACATCCCTATCTGTCATCCTCGTGGGCAGCAGACGTGTAGCAGGAACGGAGGCTGAGTCTATCACGTGTGCAGGGGGACCAAAACTGGAAGGCATCGCTCAGCCAAAACTAGCTTGGCTCCAGCGACAGTTTCTCGGCTTGAGGACCTCTCTTCTATGGAAGCCATGCTTGGTGGAGCCTGTTTTCTTTAAAGCGTGGGTAGCAGACTCTGGTTTTTTAAATGTTTTTTCTCTGTTAGAAAGGCAGTGTGTTCTGGTGGCAATGGGACCTGGACTTCAAGTGCCACCTCTGCCCCACTGCTCTGGGGCTTCAGTCACATTCATCCCAGTGCTCCACTCCTGGTCCTTTCAACCAGGGGCTGTGCCCTGTCTCGGCGTGCCCAGATGTGGTGCAGGCACCACACAGCCACGGTGTCTTCAGGATTCTTGGGTCCTACTGCTCTGTGCTGATACCAGAACACAGCTGTAATTGTGGTTAATTGGTTTTGTTCGCCTGCCTTTTAATGATCCCTAAAGCATCAGAGGGTTGTGCATATCTGGCGAGGAAAGGGGTAAAGAGAACTGGGGATAGGAGCTGAGATGCTCTCAAACTGAAAGAGTCACTTTGTTATTGAGATCTCTATGTCTTGCCTGCCTCTTGGCATGAGAAGAAAACCTCTCCTTTTGTTTGGTCACAGACCAAGAATGCCGCTGTCTTTTTGCATTGTGAAAAAAATACGGAACGAGAAAATAGTGCTGAAACATTTCAGACAATTTCCTTTATCCTGTGCTCAGCAATTACTCTTATTGTCAGCAGGAGTAAAGAAGCATGTACCATTTGAAAGAATTTAGAACTGACTGCGTGTTTTCAAAACACAGGATCTTTCAAGGGACTACTCTATTCTCATTTGGTGACACAGGCAATTAAGTTTTTAAGAGGTTCTCTGTAGCATTAGCAGACTATATGATATTCTTGAAGGCGCCTTTATAGCATCCTAAAGACAAATTGCTTGCATCTTCCTTGGAAAATAAAAGGCTAAATTCCAATACTGGAAGCTGACCAAGCTCCATTTTACATGTGATCCAAGCAAGCTGGCTGCGCGTTGCTGCTGCTCCCCGCTCCACCATGCAGCCGTGGCTCTAATTCACCGTGGGGGACTGCTCCCCAAAACCGAGGAGGGAAGGCTCAGTCCTGCCCCTTTGGCTTCACCCTGTGTCCAGCTGTGGGGAGAGGGAGTCAGGTTGTCAGGGAGCACCAGGGTCAGGATATGTCCCTTCATTCAGCTCTAGCTATGAGGAAGGTAGAAACCAGAGTAAAACGAAGCAAGGAAGAGCCCATCCTTGGGATTGCCCCTCAGCTGCTCTAGAAGTACGTTTCTATTAGACGCTGCCACCCTTTTGGGCTGTAATGTATTTCACCGTTATGGTAAACACTCACGTGGCATTTGTGATTGTTTCTGGGATGACATCGCACAAAGTTGGGTAATAAAATTGCTTCTGATCTCACAAAGCGCAAGGCTCAAGACAAATAAGGTCTGTAAACAGTTCTGCACTTCAGGATGTTTTATGAGCTGGACCGCCGTTTACTTAGGGCTAAACCTGAAGAAGTTCATTTCACCTCCTGGAAAAGGCACCGTGCCTGCAGGAGGCTTCGTTCCTCGGGAGGTATTGGCACGGTTACTACCATCATACTTTCAACTACCTTTTTCCCTTTGCTGCTTGCAAGTCCATGTCATTCATTCCACATTTCCCTCTCCCACCAATACTTCTGTGATATTTAGAAATGTATATAAATGTCAGCAAGCCGGCAAAAGCCCACAGGACTCTGCAGGCAGCGGGTAGGTATGGAGTTCACTGGGATTGCGTTACACTGAAACCCGAGTGCTGGGGAAGGGGCCAAGCACTCCTCTCCCAGGGTTTCTTGGCTGTGTTGCAGGTTGCTGGAGGGGACTCCTTAGGGAAGCCTGACGCCGGGCAGTGGCCGGCAATGGACCGTGGGCGGTGGCATCTCTCGCTGTTGTCTCCACAGCAGTACCACTCTAATGTGTGCAGGTGATGGGCGAAGCCAAAGCTGTGCAGGAGGCAGAGACAGACCCCTGTTTGAAGCCTCTGCGTCGCAGTGGAAACCGGAGCGGGGACATACGTGTGAAGTGATGACAATGGCACGAGGATGATCCCTTTCCATTGAGGCTCTGAGATGTTACAGACCAGGCTGTGCTCCAGCTGAGGCCAAAAAACCTTTTGCTCACTCCATGAAGGCACACGGCTTTTTGAATTTTAAAAATATAGCTGCCAGTTGGGGCACCTTCCAGAAACAAAAAAGGCACGACTGGCATGGCACTGAAGTGAACCTCCCAGCCTGCCGGCCCACTTGGCTGCCCAGCACTGATTCCCAGGGGCTGCCATGCCCCGTGCCTGGAGGGGTGCTGGCTAATCACCCCATGCAGGTGAGGGAGACTGAACATCTCACCACATCCGACAGCGAAATCAAGAGACATCACCAACCTGTTCCCCGGGGTCCACGTGGAGCTGCCATCGGGAAGTGGGTGGCTCACCGGGTGGTGGCAGAGGTTTCTCCTTTCCTGCTGGCTTTGGGAACGGCTTTTGGGTAGAGCACCATACCTAGCATCCCCACTCCCAATTCCTATTTCGAAGGGTTGTGCTTGTAATCTCCAGTGAGAGCAAGGACAGTGCCAGCAAGACGCATCCTGCAACATTGAGTCAGACCATTTAGAAGTAAGTAGACTCACCTGGAAGATTTAGCTAGGACTGGACTGGGCTTCTGCTTGGAAAGCTTGAACCTAACGCATCACTACGGACTGAAATCAGCAGTGTCATCCCTGGTGTCACACACAAGTCACACCAGCCACAGTTAAAACCATGACCTCCAGACCAAGCAGGGCCAACTTACTAGGTTGCCTTGTCCAGCTGAGTTTTGAACATCTCCAAGACTGGAGATCCTACAGCCTCTCTGGGCCGCCATCTGGCATTTGACCATCCTCAGGGTGGACACTTTTTACATTATATCTAATCAGAATTTCCCATGCTGCAATTTGTGCCTGTTGCCTCTTGCCCTGTCACTGTGCATCTCCGAGGACAGTCCGGCTCTGTCTTCTGCACACCCTCCTATTAAGAGTCATAGACAGCAATAAGATGTCCCCTTTGCCTCCTCAAAACCCCAGTTTTTCTCAGCCTCGCTCCAGTACACTGATGTCTTTTTGTATGGGAAGCCCCAAACCAGCCACGCTACCTCCAGTGCACAAGTATGCATAGGAACAGCTCTGGGATCCGCATCTGCAGCCCTCGAGTAGCTCCAGCTGTGCTGCACTAATTCATCACCCGCCGGCGGGTGTCAGTAGCTCCTGGAATAAAGCAGAAGTTGGAGAACTTTCTCGGCTGGTTCCCCTTTGATAGATTTCAAGCATTCACTCTTCTCTCATCTGGCTATTTGTAAGGGGTTCACACGTCTATAGCCGCTCCATTAGAGCTTGTCTTCACTGCTGGAAAGCTTCATTAGTTCAGGACAGCTAGTGCATATCTACTGTTCAGAGGTAAAACCAGAGTGTAAGACAAGCCACGTTAGTTATACCGTGAGGGAAACTCATTAGAGTCAAGCTCAGCTGCAGACTTAGGCTGACTTTATCTTCCTGGTGTCTTTACCTCAGGATAGCACAAGCCTTTGTTACACAGGGAAAAAAAAAAAAGGTGGTGATTTCTTTGCAAGAGGCTAAAGGAATCCTCTTACAGATTGTTTTGGGACAGACTAAAAAACCTGAGGGGTTTGGGGGATACCTGGAGGAAGAGGGAAGGGGAAGATGCCCCCAGGCAGCACCAACAGGGTGAAATGCTATTAATGCACCAACTCCCCTGTCTCACCACGAACCCTTTCCTTGGGAAACTCCAGAAGGGCCCAAATCCAGTGTGTGAGAGGAAAAAACTATTTATAATAAGGTTGGGACAGGTCTTTCTCAGGTTTACAATCGGTTCGTTCTTGCAGCTTGTACATAACCGGGATTATGTAAGTTACATGATCACAACAGACGCCGTCTGGGATTTTCCTACGCCTTTAGTGATTTCAGATTCCTTCACTTTTTTGAGCACCAAACCAGAGATGCTGGAAAGACAGCAGGTATTACTGCAAATGGCAACCATCCCTCTGGAAGGGGAAAAAAAATGGCCTTCTGCAGGCCTGAGTGAAAAATGGAAAGTCCCTAAGTCAGCCATCCTTCTGGAAGCCTCTGGCCTCAAAATACACTTTGCCACTGATCTATTCTAATTCCAGGAACAACACACTGAGCTGAGGATTAGACCTTGGGCAAATTCGCCTTTTGGCTCAAACAGCAAAGATCTTTAGCTGAAAATGCCTGCTGCTGACAGCCTGCGCGATGGCTGCGTCCCAAGCACTGCTGGCATAGCCGTGGTGGAAAAAATAAAATACATTTCATTCCCCAATGGTCATGCTGTAATGGCATGAAATTAGAAACTCTAATCAATAGCGCTTTACACAGCATGACTCTCATGTCAAAAGAGCCCGTGGTTTAAAAAAGAAGAGTCACAAATAAATATGAAAATCAAGGCTGTGAAGCGTCAGTAATGAAGTATAATTCTGTCAAGCAATCCCAGCCAGTGATTCTCTTCACAAAACCTTCACTCGCCAAATCCTTCCTTCTTCACACCTCTCTGAACTTCCATCTCCAAATAATTTTCATGTATTTATTTGCCCTTCTCACGTGAAATGTCACTGATTTGAGCGTGAGTGACGAAACTGGGAAGGGAAAGGCTGTGTTGCAGCCCTTGCTCTGCCTCTGGTTATTTTTGAATACTTTCACCTCTCTGTTGCTTCATCACGGGGCTTTGGAAAAGGCACTAGCCTGCATCTGTTCACCTTGCTGGGGTACACAGTGAGACCGATAACACAACTTTCTTCTAAGATGTACCTCTTACGTTCCTACAAAGTGTACATCCAATGCAGATTATTATCATTATAACAACAACAGAAGTCATGGTTAGCCTATTTATATCAAGAATTAAAGGCAGCCGTGGCAAGACCCTCATTTTTTGCTTGTAGAGGTGACAGTTTGCCAGGAGAACCAACGGAGAGGTAAAGTATTCAAAAATAATAAGCAGACCCCGAAAGGGCACGAAGAACTGACAGCTACAGGGCTCTCAGTCTGTCATACAAGTCCTTCGGGAGCTGGCGGCGTTTTTGTTGAGGGACAGGGTTTGGGTTTTTTCCAGCACTTGTTTTAAAACTCCTCTCGCCAGGCACTGCTAACGTTAGCACAGCTTGGCAGGTGGAGAAGAAGCGCCCTGAAAATAGCAAATTCTTGGAGTGTAGATTTTGTTAATTAGACCTTCTTCCTGCACACAGCCCCGGCTCTCCGCACAGCTCCTGTGGCAGAGATGCAGTGATCGACCAAGTGTTGGGTGTTTTCAGGAGGAGAACAGATAACAGCTGCCTGACTTCAAGACATATAAATGAAAGTCCTCCAGAAAGACCTGCCTAATCCAAAAGTCAGTGGGAAAAAAAACTTGCACGGCATCAAGTGAAGGTCTCAATCTTTGTGAGGGGTGTCCCCAGCAATTTCTGGGTCCTTTTCCTAATTTTGCCACTGAACCATGTTACTTTGCTTAATTGAGTTGCCTGCAGCCTTGTCTTTAGCATGCAAATGTATGTTTTTCACCTGAGCCAATACTACTTGAAATCTCAATGAGGACAAAGCAACTGTGGTTTGCACACCAAGTTCATGGTCTGACAAGGCTTCAGCAAACTGAAGAACGGCATCTGTTGGGTGGGCAACGCAGGCTTGGCTGCAGTCAGCTTAGCAACATGGCCCTACACTGGAGCTGCTTGGCTAGACTGTTTTTCAAATGTGGAGAGACCTCTCTGAAAGCCTTACTTCAAAGGCGATGCCCTTCTCACCTTGCCCTACACGAGGCTTCACAGGAGGCAGGGTTATGTAGCAGCTCCTCTGTTCCCCGATGGAATCAGTAAAACCAAAACCCCAAGTAACAACCCTCCCCTCCAGGCATGCCAAATATCTGAAGAGAGCGAGGTGTTTTGGAAAGGGCATGCCTGCTCACGCTTCATGCTGCTGAGGTGAGCCCCCAAAACACCTCCTGCCCTTCTGTCTGCCTGAAGAAGGTGCCTGTGGCCCCATCAGAGCCAGGATACTGCGAGTCAGGCCCTACAGAGCAGTTCCCACAATGCTGCTTTAGCGCTCTCTCTCTCGGAAGAACAGTTGCCTTCACTTCAGGGCAGTCAGTTGCATCATGCCACGTCTGAAAAGTGGGATAAAAGCCAAAAAATATGTCTCTCCCAAGCCCTCAATAAAATCAGTGACTTGTACAATACATGCAAAGCTTTAACTTCGGGAACTTCAAGTCATCAAGCATCTGTTAATCAGCAACGCACCAGTCCCCGGGGATTGCAGAGATGTTAAAAGGTTATCCTTCTCTCCCTCACATTATGCTGCCGAGCTCCATTACACACAACCGGAGGATGATTTTACGTGTGGCAAGAAATTTTTGATTCTCCGGATATTATTTTAGATGTGGAAACCCAGCTGCTGAATGCTGCTTTTCAGGTTAAACAAAACTTGCAGCCAACACTCATTCTCACACTATTAATGAAGATAATCTTGCCCTGCCATTGACTTTTTTCCAGAAATAGCAGGAGAGGGATTTTCAAATCCTTTCAGATTTGCAAAATGTTATCTCACTCTATTCCTTTAATCTCCTGATGCTGAAAGATGGATCTTTCTCTCTTATGGCTGGATGTACTTCTATACTTCAGCAGCAAACCATGAAAGGGAATCAGGCTTAAAGAAAAAAAAATTAGTAAAGAATTTGCAGTGTTAACATTTACTTGGGCTTGTGTGGACTTTCTCAGCGTTGAATTCCAACATGACTGACCAGACTGAACATTACACAGAAGAGACAAACAAAATAACAAGCTTTGCGTACAAAGAAGGGCTGCTAGGCAGGGGAAGGGACCGCGCTCTTCTCTGTGGCAGTGGTGGACTGGACAAGAAGTTGGAGAGCTCAAGAGCAGCCAGGGAGAGAGGTAGGCTGGACAGGCGAAAAGCTTCCCGCAGTACTTCAGCACCAGTACGGGGGGTTGGGGTCTCAGAGTTTTAAGAACACATTGAGCAAACAGGACAGGGCTGAAGTTAACCCTTCCCTGGAGGAAGAAGATGGCCGGAAAAAATCTCCTGAGGTCCCATTCACTTTCTGGTTTCTAGAAAAACACACAGATGAACTGCACAGCTACAGCAAAAGGCAGCACATCCCCTGAGCAATTCCTCCTGCTGAATTGCCGTGAAGGCACAATTCATAGACTGCTTTTTCATTTCCATGAATCTTAATTGGTCACATAATAATCGCAGAAGTATTTAATAATACAAAGCATATGGGCCAGATGTTCAACTGGTGTAAATCAATAGCACTCGGGAAGCTTCAGTGGTGCTGTGCTGGCGTAATCATTTGAAGATCTGGTGCTGCGTTTTTTAAGGTGGCTCTCAGGATTTTAGTACCTTCTTATTGCTTCCACTAAAACCAAGTCACAGAGTTTATCTCCCCATACAAATAGCCACCCCCCAGCAAATGCTCAGAATCTAAGATCAAAAACCCAAAGCTCAAAATAGATTGACTTAAGGTCACTTAAAAAACACTGATTTGGCCTCCTCCGGCCATCATCACAAAGTTTTAACTCGGCCACGTATTTTCCCAACTGACCTTACCCTAACTCAGGTAGGGATAGGCAGCACTCACTTGACCAGATGCCCATCCAATGCCTTGTTTTAGTCTCATCAGCTAGTGTGTGAGCTCTGCTTTATTTGCTTCCCACTATAAAAAAAAGAAGAAGAAAAAGCTTTTAATTCACTTCCTCCTGGGAGTTTCTGTGATCCTCATTGATCCACTCCACAAGTGCTTTGCAAACATTAATGGAGCTAGTGAAACTATCCACTAATCTCCTTCTGAAACTTGGCACCAAACTGCTCGCTTCTGATGGTTTCTCCTTTTACAGTTGTTTTTCTTTGCTACCTGTTTCAGAGTCACTCCGGGGCTCATTAATTGTTCATCCTTTGTCCCTTGAAAATTTTCCTTTTAATCTTTCCAATAACATGTTGGATACTGATGTGAAATAGACTTCAATTTGCAGTCTTTCACACCTACAAAGATACTATTTGAACTGATTGTGGCATTACCAGTTGCACATGGATATACGTAATTGAATTGAAAAGCTTTGCAAGACATGTATTCGTTGGACTTCTGATCTCATTTGTCAGAGAGCCTTAGGGAATGGGCAATTTCAACTCCTCAATTTATGAAAACTGGTCATAGTTACTTAAACGGAATAAAATAAATCCTGGGGCATGTGTCCCTTCTGGAAACCAGGTTGACAACTGTGCCCAGAAGAGAATTAAATTGCTCAGTGACAGTACCGTATCGAGTGAAAGATATATATAGCAGAAAGTCAAGGTAAAGTTGTTTGTGGAGGTTCCCAGGTTAATATTCATCCTGGTAATGTGACTCCCTGGTTGAGATTCTTGCAGATTTCAATAAATTGTATGGAGACTATACAAATAAGACAGTCTGCTGTAGTTGAAAATAACCTACCCTTGTTACCCTTGTGCTACTTATATCTAGGGCTAAGCTTTGACCTACTCCACTTCCATAACTAGGGCTAGATTTTCAGCTGTCATTAACAGCTGGATTTTCAGAAGACCTGCAGACCAGCACAGCTGGGTTCTTTAGGCAGCACAGTGCACGGAGGAGGAATTTCACTGACCACCCAACCCCAACCATCAGCCCTCAAAATGCTGGTCCTGAAGCCGGATCAATAAATTTCCTTGCTTTTCTTCCACAGAATAATCAACTTACGATTTCTCTTTTTTTATTTTTTTTCCCTGCCTTGGGTAGGAATTGCAATATCTGGAAATCAAAGTAGCTGCTTCTAGACTCAAACAACTAGTTTTGAAGTTGAGTTCCATATTGCCCACGGCTCCCCCTGGACCACAAGTTCAACCTGGCGGCCTGTCATAATACCCAATGTGGGAAGGGCTGAGAAACTGGGACATTGCACCCATGCGGGATACTGCAGCAAGAACTCAAACTGAGAAGCCCTCTGGACTATCTTTGTCCACTCCACATGCTGAACTGGCCTTCAGTTAGGGTCCTGAGAGGAGCATGAACCTCCTTCAAGGACAGTCTCTGTCATGCTGTGAGAGTACAGCTTCTTACATCTCTTCGCTAATGTCAGTCTTTGAGGATTTTAAGCCAGGTACCCTCTGAGGTCAAGAAGCTATGCTGGTACAAGGTTTTTTCAAATACTGCTATTAAAGACAAGTAGATTGAGGTTCTCAAATTGTTCATGGTTATGAAGGTACCTGCCAGTTCAGATCAAGCCCTTACAGCTGCCCAAGAAACCTGAGAGGAGCATTTTTCTCTTAGTGACATTGTCCATCTAGGATGAGACTTGCCCCTCTGGAGGAGATTTGTGCATGACTTGCACAAGAGTTGAAGAGGGCCTAAAATGCTGCCGAGTTCTCTGTCTCTCACCCCTAGGACACAGACATCTTTACTGTCTAGCCCAAACCTTTCAGAAAAGATTGTAGTTTATCTCAGTAGGTCTAATTCTGAGTTGTAGCTAGAAATGGCCTAATCTCTAAAGACCGTGATCTTTTTCTGACCTTTAAGGAGGTTATCTGCAAAAAGGATTTGTTTGCCCCCTGAAGACAACAAAGTGACACCTCTGCTCTGAGCCGGCATGCTACCAGAGACACTTAGCCCCCTCCTTCTCTTCCCCTAAATAGACAAGGGTGTTTCGCTACACCTGCAGAACTTGACCTGAAAGTTGACCAGGCCCTTGTGTGTTGTAGTCCTGCCCTCTTTTTCTGCTGGCTTGATCTTCTCGTGCAAGCACCCCATCCCCATCTAAAATGCTCAGTGAGAAATGTGCAGAGTGACCTTCTGGAGGGCTGAGAACCTGGACCTGGGTGTCATATAGCGGTTGCCACAGCTATTAATATGCTGCTGGTGTGAGAACACTAGTGTGGATTTATAAGATTATCTTAAATCCAAGCTGCACATTTCTTAATTATCAGCATTCTTTTCCTGTACAAGAAGAATTTGCATAATTTCCCAGCAGCAGCAAACAGCAAAATCAAAACAATAAATGAAAAGATGCACCAATTCATCACTAAACTGCATATAGAGTTGCTGGCATTGTTAATTTTCTTTGCATATCTAATGCAGACACCAAGAAAGAGCAGATCCTCAATTTAGCTTCCACAGAACCATGCCAACTCATGCTAGTCGAAGAGCTGGCCCTGCATTAGCATGTTTATTCCATGAGTTCTTCATGGAGCCCGGATAGTTTTGGCAAAGAATGCCAATTCAGACAGTGATCCTGCAAATATTTAAGCACTGAACACTGTTGCTGTTACAGGCGGTGTTTTTGGCACCAGCGAAACCGCTCACAGCAGTGGCGAAAGCCAGGGGATACAGCATTTTTGAAGCTAAGGCCTTACAGAGCAAATACCTTCACCATTTGTTTTTTAGTAATATGGGCATGTGTAGCACAGGCAGCACATTGCCCATGCACAGGCAGGGGAGAGGCGCGAGGGGCAGGCTCTCGAGTTTAACAGGAGGAAAAATAGGCAATGGGATTTGCACAGGGACTCAACTGCCTTCGTCGTGGGTTTAAGCCTCCAGCAGACTTGGGCTACAGCGTCCTGGGGTGTGCGCGGAGGTCCTGCTCTGCCAGGGAGCTCCCGGGACAGCCTCAGGCTGCAGGTGGTGGTGGGCAGCCTGTGCCATCCTCAGCTGCTCTCTATCTGATGGTCGCTTGCAAATAGGAATTAGGAACTCAAACCACTGAAGTGCTTTAATCCAGCATCACTTCATTGCTGCCCATTAAATGACAATGACTTCAAACCAATTTTTGTCACTTCAGACAGTCCAGCTGCCCACGTGAAAACTAAAGATGTGCTTTGACCCTGTCTTGTCTGCATTTTTCAACGGTTCAAATGCTTGCCATCCTGGCACCATATAACTCAAAACGCCATCGCCCCAGTGATGTATTTCGAAGGGAGACCGTTTTCACACTGTACTATATCAGGGGAATGACAGGTCCTTGTGGTGTACATCAGCAGGAAGATAACACTCTGCTTTTGTGTTTTAATGGCTCCAAGATATATCATGGAAAGTGCTGTCTGATTCCTGGAACCTGGAAGCAGGCACAAGGTGTTATTGTCAAAATAAAACAGAAAAACTGGGGCAGATTTTGAATCTGACTATCCCAAAATGACAGCAACAGGCAGGGGGTCATGGAAGCATCTTCTTATGGTAGATAGGGATGTTCCCTCATCACTTCATCAGTTGAGCCCAAAAGTATGTTCCTAAAGCTATCCCTTCAGGATTTAGCTTTTTGCTTAATTTTTACTGTATGCTTCAATCCTGTGGACTTTCAGTGGATTTGCACGTGTTTAATTTTATAAGCACATGTTTTGTTGCCATGCTACTTGGGGATGGTAATCTGGATTTTTTAATGCTGATCTTGGTTCTGTATACTCAGAAGAAGAAAAGAAGAACAGGGAAATAATTCAGTCAAGAGCAGCAAAGAATGAGGAAAGACTGATTTGTGAAGAAAGGACACCAATGTCCACTCACTGATATTTTATACATCCCATTGGCATCGGAGGAGCTAACTCCAGCGTATGTTAAACAAGAAGCATGGAGCTGTAGAGGAGGCTCCACCAGACCTTAACAGCAGGTGAAAGCATAACCTGCGACAAAGCACAAAGAGGGAGCTGCAGGAAGTCACGTAGCTTTGCAAGGTCCAAAAGTGCTTGTGAAACAGATGACCCCAATGCAAAGTCCTGGGTTTAAACGGGGGGGGGGGGGGGTGTTTAATATTTAAAAGGAGCCAAACAAATGTAGGGCAACCCCAAATCCTCAAAGGCAGATTTCCCATTTTAAAGCATCGTGACGAGTGGAGTAAGCATGGCAGGTTTATAATCCACCCAAGCTGAAACAAGAGTCCTGGCCAGAGCGGGAAGTCCCCGTTCCTAATTCCATCATTTAACTACTGGCTCAGGCTCCATCTCCATAGATTTAAAGCCTGACACAGGCTCCTAGGCTATGCTATATAAAATCTGATTGTTACATTCAGTGGGTTGTAATAAATTAGATTAACTATCAGTAATAAGTTCACAGGCAACACTATCATTTTCAGTAAAGTATACTTCCTTAAAATATACCAGCAGTGTCAAATGTAACTAGATTTAATTTCATGCTGAAGAGTCTGTGAATATTCATTTTAAAATAGTCACCAAGAGCCTAATTTTAATTTGTGTGATGTTTCTGCTAATATCAATGCCTACTTAAAATATCCGTTAAAAAGCCTTAAGAATATTAACAGGGAATTCTTACAGAAATGCACTAGAGTTTTACGTTTTGAATTACTATTACAGGCTTTTTGGTTTACTCTCGTTAAACAGATTTCATTATTAACAAGAATATGTGCAAATTAAAGCAAGCCCATTAAAATCTAAAATTCCATGCTAAAAAGATTAGGGGCATTTGACTTATGTTTCTTCTGAACGAATAAATGGAATAAAAAGCGATAGGGAGTAAAAACCAATACTTACAAACACACACAGAATCAACCGTGGTGAGACAGTGGTGAGTAGTTCTTGATGTACTTCAGAATAGCCAGTTTTATACAAGGAGTCATCTTCCGTGTGGTTTTTGCTCCCCATCACAACGACATCACATTTATAAAGCCTTTGTCACAGATCTCCACCTGCCTCCAAGGTGCAGGCAGGAACGCAATGGGTCGGGGAAGAGACATCTGGTCCCCATTGACACCGTTTGGTTTAGCAGGCCTGGAGACTTGCAGCCTGCCCTCTGCTCTCTACTTGCCTAAAACCTGGCTTCTGAGGATGGAAGTGAAGATGTAGATTTGAGCCTTAAGTCGTGGATCCAGCACAAGGCTGGATCTCTGACAGGACATCTACAGGGCTTGGCTTGGCGCTCCGCGCAGGACTGGACTTCACCCTGTACAACAGAAATTAAACTGCTCAACAGCTTGTTGGAAGTCGGGCTCACTGCACAGCCTTGGGCCGGGCCTCTGGAAGGATGTCTGTTGCTCCAGCACTTTATTTTTATTTATATAT
>NW_008795034.1:2724221-2765770 GCF_000699145.1 Aptenodytes forsteri
ATATATATATATATAGGGTGAAGTTCACGCTAAGGTTTAAGGGGCAGTTAAGGGACTTCACACAGAAGTGAGGCACTGCAAAACACACTTTTACTTCAGTTGCTCTCAGAGGCTTTGGCTCCCAGCTGCTGTATTGATCCCCTCAGCTTCTAAATAACCCTCAATTCAATACAGTCATCAATGAAAAGTCTGCTACTCTAAAAAGTCACATGAATATTTACACTGCCTTGTGTAAAATACATCTTTTGACTTATCAGATGCTTTATATCCCTGTTCCCTGTCTAGTTACTTCTGTCCTTCTCTTTACCTATTGTTGGGGGGCTGGGGGGAGCCACTGACCCTTCCCTCAGCTCCAGCGAGCCGCAGTGAATTATCTGTGTTAAAACTCTCTTCTGTCAAGCTGCCAAATCTTTTGCATTAATCCTGAAAATTACAATTAATGAGTGCTAAGAGGATCTTTCCACCTTTGTGTACGGCTCTATTCAGTTGTAATGATCCCTGCTGCTCCGCCAGCATCTGAAGCCTCTTACGGTCACGGCTTTTGGCTCTCGGGCAGGGCAATGCGCTCCGGAAAAGGCAGTGTGGCTGGTGGCAGCGGGGCTTCTTCCTTTTTTTGCTTGATATCCTGGTATCAGGGATGGTCTACGCTGAAGATGGGAGAGATCTGAGTTAATAAGAGCCCATGGCTACCAGAGCATGGGATGTGTCCCCACCATGGGAAAGGTCACGTCAACATTTCAGGAGTTTGAAGCCATTATTTAGATTTTCTGCGATCTGCTGTGAGGTGAAGGATGAGGCTGGGAATCAAGTTGCTACAGGTCTACAGCCCCACTTTGGCTGGCTAATATGACAACTTGAAACAACCTCACTGAGGCTCTGGGATTCAGTTTCCCAAGCTGTTAATGCAGCTACAGAGACTCAGCTCCCTGAGGACTACCAAAAATTTAAAAATATGGTATTTTTAGTTATTAAGAACCAGAATTGGGAATCTCATTGACATGCAAATACATTACCCCTAAGCGTGAACTCGGGATCTCAGTCAGGTGTGGATCACTTAATCCCCGATTGTGCACAGTGAAATACTTGCGGTAATCTTTAAGATTTGAAGAGAGATCTGTTCACATTTTTAAGCATAGACTGGTTGCCACTCTCTCATGACAATCCCACCTCCACTTGAGCTGCTGAACAGTTCCGGGAAGGGATTCTTTTCTTGGTTTTTCTCCTTGTTGTGATCAGCAAAAAACTTGACGGGTGCTTAACCTTCAATAAGCAGTAACTAACTTATCTAGCCATTGGCAGCCACTGGCTCTGGTTGATTCACTGCTCAGACAGAAACTAAAGTATCTCCTACAATGTAATGGGTTGCTAAGTCTTGTGCTCCTACTTTCACAAACCTCTTCATTGACATTTCCTCTACAGGACTATTTATCTGACGCAATTCTTTTTTTCCCCTCTGTGTGTTCACTTGACTCCAGTCTGAGTTTATACAAGCCACTTCACCATGAATGGAGCATTTGTGCATTTCCAGTTTTTCAGTCCCAGACATAACCCTGCAGAAATCACCAGAATCACACCGGGGAAAAAAGCAACGATGTCACAGGACAAACAAGGTTTATTTCTTTATTTCCTTAGAGAGGAAATGTTAGATAACTAACTGCTTCCCCGAGTTAATGATTTCTACTGCCTTCAGTGGAATTATTTCCCACCTGAACTAATAATGAATTTAACTTGTAATTCCTAGGTTTAATCTACAAATTCAGCTAGTAGTAGCTCTATGAGGTTAAGCACTTTTCTTTTCCTCTCACTTTTAAATGCTCTTTAAAATCACAGGATGCAAACACAATCCAAAGATTAGAGTAGCCCAAGAAGTATCTACTACCCCGAGCAGATACCCTGCTGGAGACATCTCTGTCTGTATAGGTGGGTACCTATAGATGGATAGATAGCCGAGTGGGACAGGGTTAACTGGATTAGCTAGGCAATCGGCAATACAGAGCTGGTCAGGAGCGCACGTCCTCATACTATGCATTTGCACAATTTCCAAGCACTTAATGGACTTCTAATCTCAGCTGGGGACTAGAGCTGCTGCTGTCACATAAAACTAGAATGATTTCAAGGCAAAGGGAGACATTTCACAGTAGTTATTGCTGACATTAGAAATGTCAGCTATGCCCATACACCACATCCAGTGCTGCACACAGATGCATGACTTAGCTCTGCTACCAGCAGCTACACGGCGGTGCTGGTCCCGCACTCTGGCAGAGCGCGAGAGCTCTCAGCTGCGCCTACGCTGGTTTATCCCACATTAGTTTAGCTATGTCCACACTGCCGTGTGTTGTGTGATACCCACAGACCTACCTAGCCCTGTTAAATCTCAGACCTTGTACAGGTAACGGAGGCTTTGGTAGGAAGAGAAAAAAATAGAAGACAATCAGTGTCAGGCCAGTGAACCGTGTTGGTCTGAAACTTAGGAATAACACCCTCAGAGCTCCCAGCTTATCTGAAGCAGAGCTTTTTGGTGGCATTTGGCACCAATGCGTTCCTGTTAGTGGAGCCATCTGTTGGGGTCACAAATGCATGCTAGGAGAGCTGAATGATTATAGAAAAAAGGCCAAGTGTGGAAATAGCAGTATTCTAAGAGGTTTGATTTGCAGAGACTTAAAGACTAGATCTGTGTGGGAAACAGGTGGGATGGTGTGCAACTAAAAGATGCTGGATTTGGGAAGCAGCAGGAAAGACAGCGGCAGTATCTTACACGTACAAGGATAGTGGGGCTCGTCTCAAAGAAACCCCGTCATAATAAAAGGAGTTTTGTGCAACTTACTATGAAACAGTGATTCGGCCTTTCTTGGGTGGAGATCACAGATGTGCAGTGGCTTTCCTGAGCACCGAAGACCAGATGAGAGCAGGAGGTAGAGGAGAACACAGCGTCCATCTGAAACTGCTGGGTCCTGGGGAAGTGAGACAGAATTTGGCCAGCGGCTCCTGAATACAAGTACCACCATGGCGATGGGATCCAGTGTGTCCATAAATTGGGTGACGGGTTTAACACATCCTTTGATGCAAGAGGCCCTCTCAACACAGGGCATCACTGTGCCCACACTGTTCCCAAAGGGAAACAGTGCTGTCTATAAGCTCACCAGCTTTCTTTAGCTCCTGGCACTAGTTGTTTGGGTTGTGGGCACTTCCTTCTCCGAGAGGGCAAAATTGACTCCTTCCTGTGAGCACACTGAAAAGGCATTTGTGGATGGAGATGATGCTGGGATAGTGGTGCTAATAAAATCAGTGGAGAAACAGCATTTAGCAGCTGGGAGGGGAAAGAAGCATTTTCTTCAGGAACACACAGGCTCCTGCTTTGATGTTGCATTTAAGCCAAAGCAAGGGCATGTTTTAAATTCCCAATAATTCGAGTTTCTTTTTAAGTTCCCAAGCCTGGCTGAGCTCTTAAAGACAAGAGATCTTGCTCCTGGGGTTGGCTTTCCTAGGCAACTGCAGCTCTGCTCAGAATGCTATTTAAATACCAATTATTGTAATTCTCAGCAGAAATATTACAGGCATTCAGATTTTTTTCTTAACAGCCAAAGGGAGACATTTCCAGCATCTATCAAACCTCTTTTATTTTAATCCACATTAAAATCTCTTTCCAGAAGGACTGGGCAACGGAGCATAATTTATCATTATAGTTTAAAGATTTGTTGTGGCTGCCCCATGCCAAGCCAACCTGTCTAGAGTAACCTTTTGGGGGCAGGAGGGATGGCTGGAGAGAGCAAAGGGTATTGAAGCTAACAAGTAATGGAGAGCAGGTAACAGAAGCAGTAGAAGCAATATCCCATGCTTTCCTGCAAGGAGCAAATTCCCCATCTCCCACATTGTGGGGTGCACACTCAAATCTTCCTCTGATTTTATCATGGAAGCGAGCAAGCAGGGCACGGCTTGGGACTCTGCTGGCAACCAGCAGGCAGTTGCATCAGTGAAGAACTCCTGCCGTGACGGTGGAGTCTCTCTTGCCTGTGGTCACCCTTCCCGCGAGGCCCTGGCAGTCCTCCTGCTCATCCCGATTGGGAGGGAAAAGAGAATTATTTGGTACCTTGTCTGTTGAGACCCTGTGTCTGAACAGCAGTCTTCAGGAGGGTGAATGGGCCTCCTGCTGCCAAGAGTCATCATGCTGCATGACGAGACTGCTCCAAAGCTGTCATTTTTATTTCCTTCAACGGCTGCCATCAAATCAGGGCAATTGCAATGAATGTCCTGGCACGAAAATTGAGACAGGGGTTCTGCGATGAAAGTTTTAGTTGTTATTAACAGCCAGCACGATGAGGAATTGAAAAATAGATGTTAGAGAAGAGCTGCTGTGTTATACAAAAAGAGATAAGCTTGTGGCTCACTCCTCAACCCAGGTGACTTCATGGATGTTGGCCATGAAGTGCAGCAAAGGAGCCTGCTCTGCTCCTTGTACCTGTGGAGCTGCTGCTTCCCCACCCCAGCATGACTCTGGTTTCTGAAGGAAACAGAGCTTGTGAGTCTGAGCTTTCCATCTAGCCCTCTTTCACTGCCTCTTCCCCCAAATAGTTTCAGCCAGACAGCTCATCTCAACCAAATTTGGCAGAGGCAGGGGTTAAATATGAAGCTCGTGCAGGTTTTGGGGAAATCAGGGTAACGGTGAGATCCCCACAATCCTGCCCCGCAGAGGGAAAGCAGCACCGTGATCAACCTGGAGGGATGCCTGCTGTGTTGGGGGGCCAGGGAGCACACACACACTGTCCACCCCTGTGGGGGGCTGTCACCTCCCAAAGACCCGCAGGGACGTACTGCCGGGTGGGGAGTGGGGTGCTCACAGGCACGGGGGGAGCTTCAAGCTTTGCAAGGAGGGAAAAGGCCTTCCAGGCACAGGGGTAATTGCAACGCTGGAGGGAGGGCAGGGAACACAGATCCCTTGCTCATACAACAACTTGTTATTTTAACATGACGAAGCAGCCAAAACTGGTGGATGCTAGTCCTGCTCCTGCCCAAAACCCCATCAGCAACCCCCCTACCCTGCTCCCAGCAGGGGGGGAACCAATGCCTGTGCCCCCAGCTGCTTCCCAAGATAGCAGAATCTATAGCTCAAGTTAAGCTAAAAGCTGTCTCTTTTCCTTCCTCTTCTTTCTTCAGCTGCACCCATTGTAAACTGAGCACAGCTGTGGTTCTGGCCCTCAAACTGTATAGGAGCTATAGCGAAGTGTTTAATGTATTCTTAGCTTTTAAAATACTATTCATCAGCTGCAATCAAAGGGGAGAGCCAGCATCATGTTGCCAGCCAAATTAATCACAGCTCCCCCGTTCCCCCCTCCACACACAACAGTCACGTTGTGTGCATCAGTGGTGGTCTCGAGACCACAGTTTAGCAGACACTGGAAAAGGCCAAGGTGGTAAATGTAAATCCTGGCTGCTCTTAATCATGTTCGTAATGACCATGTCATCAATCATAGGGATTCTCAAGTGCTCAGCAACCACAGCCCAAGGGTATATTTTTCAAAGAATTCAATTCAGTGAGGTCTCAAAAGCTGGGTCACCATTATTCCCACTCATACGGGAAGAGGGTTTCTTCCAACTGTCTGGCACTGACAGTGCACGTAAGCTCAGCATCTCCCTCAAAAGCCTGACTGCAATGAGTAAAGTCAATAAAATTTATGCAACCAAAAATTTCACTGACCTTTAGAAGAAAACAAGCTAAGGAAAAACAAAAACATGTCAATAGAACGGATTGGGAAAAACACAGTATTTCTGCCATTTCCCCACTCTTGGTATTTTTCACTGGGGACATGGTCAAAACACTTCAAAAATTCAGGCTTTCAAACTTCCTAAAAATGTTGGAACATTGAGGACTAATGAGAATTTTAGTGGTTACAGATTTCTCCTACAGATCTCCAAAGGACTCAAGACCTTCTGGCTATAGACACGTAACAGAGAGATCCTTGTGTGAAACAAGCCACACGCAAGTGGTAAACATCCCGAATTCCCAGAAACGGTACAAAACAAGCCGCACGCAAGTCACCAAACCCGATCATCTCCCACCTGAGCGGCAATGTGTCGGGCATGGCGTTTACATTGTGCCCTATCGCAAAGCCGACTGTGAAGCCCATCCATGAAAATATTAGAGAGATTCGGTGCTTCTTCTGAATGGCGGCTGTGCAGTGCTATAACAATGATTACATTTCACACCCGAGACAGAACTGAATCAGACCTGTTTGATGCCACCGGAGGAGCTGATGGAAGCTTTAACACTTTGAGGAGAGTTCAAGACGATTTTACAGAAGCGCGCCTTGGGGAAATTGAAATGTCAAGCATAATTTGGCACTTGAAACATGAAGGAGAGAGGCTTTTCATTTGTTTTCATCTGCATCTTCCCCTCCTCTGAACTGTACATGCTCCATTTCCTCCTCTTCCCTACGCTTTCATTAGGCAATGCTGAAATCTGCTGGATTTGAGGAATCTCCAAGGATAAACAAGTATCTGGCATTAACCTGCTCTGTAAAAGTCAATTTGACATGTCTCACTATTCTTCCATTCTTGTTAGGGAAACTAGTCCAAAACAAGCTTTTCCCTGTTATCTATCCTTTCCCATCCATTCATTTGATCTTTCATGTAAGACTAGAGGATCACTGCTCACTAGTCCAATTCTTAATAGATATGGGTTCACTTGAAAAAGAAAATAAATAGGCTTTTGATCTAGGTTTCAGTCTCGGACCTGGTCTCTGGGGTTGCAGACACTCAATCCGGCAGCAGTGCTGCTTCAGCTGGGTCTTAGCAGGCAGCAGGCAGGCACGGGGCAGTCAGAAAGACCGGGAAATGGGCGAGTTTGCTCTCCCCCTAAAATAGAAGCTCTCTCATAGCTGTCAGCATGAAAAGTAACAAGAGGAGTTGGCAAACAGGCCTCTGCTAGGTGCAGCTCCTGGGAACACCAATAATGTGTTCTTGGGAGATAAATTTTTAATTCTCCCCAACATCTGAGTAATTTCTGGTGAGACAGAGCACAGAGCCCCACGACACTCCAAAGCTTTCCCACAAGGATTTTCCATGAGGCAATGCTTGCTGTATGGGGAATTTCTTGCACCAGCTTCGCAATTTTAACTGAAGTCCCTTTTTAGAGAAAAGTCAAAAGAGCTTTCGATATTACAGAAACACGTTAATTTCTGATATCATAGTAAGTTCCTTAAAAATCTTCTCATTGCATAGCCATTATAAGATATAACTTAGCATAAGAAACACAGAGTCATACCAATATGAAACATTTCAACTTTGTAAAGAAAAGAGTTTCAATCCACTTGAAACATGGTTTTAGTTTAGAGGGTTTGGGGCTGTCATTTTTCAGGAAATTTTTGTTCAAACGTTCCAATTTTTTGGCATGAGGATAAAAGGGGCTTTTAAAAATTCCCTATAAAGTAAAAAAATCCATTTACTACAAGCCTTGGAAGTAACCTTAAGTGACCAATACCATTTCCATCTTTGACAAGGAGCTGCAAGGTACAGCACATTTAGTGTGAAATCCTGGCTGAGTTTTGCCTAAAACCAGAGGCAGTAAAATCAGCAAAATTTGCCTTTTAGCTCAACAGGACAATTTTAGGAAGTGTCACTTAAAAGCCCCCTTGAAAAGCCCCTTCAGCAGCACCTGAGCAGCTCTTCTCGTCCGGGGGTGCTCGCTCCATCAAATGACTGGTGGTTTTGCGTGGCTCCAGCTGCAAGAGTGAATTATTTCAGGGCTACCCTGTGTCGCTGGATGCAGAGGCTTTACACTGATAACTAATTTATGTCAGTGAAAGTGGATTGGATTTGAAACAAAACCCATTGATTTTACATCACCACTTCACGCTAGCCCTGCCACCAGAATTAATGCACAGCAAATGAAACTGTGGCTCCTCGGTCCTCTCTTGGCAGGGGAACGAGGCAGAGCCATCACTCCCCGCATGCCGGGGCTCTCCTTCATCCTTGCTGGCAGCTGCCAGAGAAATAACAGTTTTAGGGTGGTGCACACCAGGCCGAAACCCCAAACCTGGGCTTCATACGTCATCCTGCCGCAGACAGCAAGCCACTTCGGCAGCAGCTCCGAGAAGCACTGAGCATTTGCCTAAGTCCTACCGAAACCAATGTTTCGGGGTGTTTCTGGAAATTAGCAGCATGCAAAACCAGCAGCAATGACTTAGCACGGACCCCTGTATGAGAAGTGACCGTGAGAGCCCGTCTGCAGGACAGAGATAAATGGAAGGATTTGAGGTCCCTGCGCTGCCTCACCTGACAGCCACCACCACCCTGCCGTGGTTTCCTGCGTGGCGGGGAAAAAGTGTTTCTCTCCGCGAGGCAGCAGGTTGTTTTACACAAGTAAAAAAATAAAGTCTTCTGGGTATCATTGGCAGGAACGGCCCTGGATGCAGTACTTCACGGCTGTCTCGTGAAAGGGAAAAAAATATAACCCACTTCACTGGTTAAGGAGTGTATTCCTCCTTGTGGGTGGATAAGATATCTCTCAAGTGAATGACTCTAGTATTTATTATGTCAGATTATACCACTTCAGTTACTGGTTCAGATTATAACAAAACTGGAAAAACAACTACCTACTAGATACTAATTTTATCTTACAGATTCTATTGTAAATGGGATACAGGCCCCTATGTATATACTAAAATCCTTAAAATAGCTCCATCTAAATGCAAATGTGGACCTCTGCCTAACACAGAGCTGAAAGCCTTCCCATTAATACGCCAAGAGATAGGGGAATTAATTTAACGCTTAAAAATTCCCAGGGATAAGAGGAATTTCTTCCGTTCATATCTAGCATCATTTTCTCTTCACGACCAAAGCACCCATAATATGATAATTTTTACCTTTATCAAGCTTACTGAGGGAAAAGGCAGCACAATCTCTCTCTAGAAATTACTTTACTCTATTGACCAAAAGTGCAGGTATGTGTATACTCGGTAAGGGATGCCCAGGGAAAGACAAAAGATGAAGATGACTACAGTGCAGGAAGGTTGTTGGGATTCAATCACTCGTCTTTGCAAACTAATCAAAAGCAGAGATAGTGCCTGACAGTGTTCATCTCTCACCAGCATCTTCTTCTCTACCTGCTCCTCTAAGCCCATCAGACACAGGGGACTCACTCTGTATCTACCATATACACACGCGCACAGCGTGAGATACTGATTTCTCTTTGGAGGACTTTAGCGATCGCTCAGCGGCACATGGAAGGTGCTGGCCTCCACTACAGTCACTACACATGCTGTATCTGCAGGCATACGTGGCCTGGAAAGCAAGACACAGCTCTGTCTCAAAGCCCCAGTGTAAGCACAGCTGCTTTAGTGCCACAGGCTCACGGTGCCCAGCATGCCCCCGTTGCAGTCCCCAGCCTGAGGGTATGGCAGGACAGAGGGGAAGGATGTTGGTCTGGCTGTTCTCTGAAACAGAAGCGTGCCATGGGGAACTATTCTCTGCAAACGCATCTCCATTTTGATTCCCAGGTGCCAGGCAGCAGCAGGCAGAAAACTGACACGCAGTCGGCTTAGCTGCCTTCTGCTCCATTGTGGGAAATAAATTCTTAGAAGTAGCTATATCCATCTGTACCAAAAAAGCACATGGTACATGGCAAATGTAGCTCTTTTTTTTTTTTTTCTAATATTTATGAAACTTCACTAACTGCTTTTATTAAACTTGGTGCCTTTCCACCAAAATATATGTAAATCAAGTTTGCTCTGCAAGAGTATTTTCAGGGAAAAAAAAGGGAGAGTCATGCACTTACTTGGCACATGCATCTCAGTAGGAAGAAGCATCCACCTTAGTACCCACACCATGAGGGTCTGGAACAGACATCTCGGAAGCCACAAGACTGGAAACCACCACATCCAGACGTAGAAACATCATCACGCAAAAGCTGGACAAGTGAAAGAAATATTCAAGCCACTTCCAACAGACTTGTACTCTGAAGTATGTCTCCTTCTCTAAATCAGTTCAGAAACCAAACACATTAATGACAACGAGGTGGTGTTGATGCGAAGGATAAATTATTGTTGTACTGACACGGAAGTAGCAGTGAGTTACATCTCTGCAGGTTTGCTTTTGGATTGGTCTCGCAAGTCACAGGCTGAACTTACCCAAAAAACCCCTATAGCGGGGCACTTGGACAGGGAACTGATGTGTTTCTGCTCTCTGAGGCGTGTTTTACATCACACAGCACTTCCCATTCATTTCTTGGGCTTGTTCTTATTTTCTGTCAGTAGCAACATTTTTGTGCCCGTGCTGAACACGGTTGGCTACTGAATTGCTCCAAAGGTTACAGCTTTCCCAGCTAGGAGCTCTGCAAGGGTGCCAGAGCTAGCTCCTCTCATAAATACGTACATATTTTCAGAGTAATGAAGAAACTTCTTAAGCTGTTTTCTCTCTGGACCTTGTCCTGCCAGTGCTGAGTATTTTCCATGCAAGAACTCAGTGGCTGAGTCTTTTGTGATTAATTATTTGCAAGATAATGCCCTAAATGGCATAAGGAAAAAAAAAAAAGATAACTTCTGATGGCAAATGGATGTGCCTCAATTTAGGGAACTCTACAGCTCCCTGAGTAGAGTCAATGTTGCTGAGTTTCCTTTGGCAAAGCTAATGGGCCTTTGATCATCAGCACCATGTATAATAGTGATTTAAAGAGACTTGTGAAATTTGGGGAACAAAAGACTCATTGCAGCTGTAAACTGATGAAGAGACCACTATAGCCTGAAAAGATGGTGTAAAACTCTATGTATAAGTCACTGCCGCAAAAACCTCATTTTCCCCAAACAGCTTTTGTTACTTCATGAAATACAACACTTTCCAATGTATTCCTGTAATCTATAAAAACTTCATGAAATATTGGCATTACTGATATTCCCATAGTAATTATCTTTCATAATAATTAAACAATATGGCACAAAATCTGGTGAGGGTTGTTCGTGATAACTAACCTTTTAGACTTAATTTACTTTCTACTCTTACAGAAACAAACATCTCCTTTTAGAGTCTAAAAATTGCTGTTCTTCAAAACGTTCGCTGGACTTTATATTAACAAGGACATTATGTGAAAGCAGGAGTCTAGTTTCCCTGGGGCTTAGGTTTTTTTCCTTTTAACTATTTATTTAGCTCAAATTACATCAAATTATGAACTGAAATTGAAGATTGTACTCAATTTTCTACTCGTTGAGGATCTGTTTTTCTAAATTTGAAGCTCTTGTGGAAATCCTCCCTGACCCCTGCATTACAAACACTTGCTTTGCAACACACAGGAATCTGGCCTCTCCCTGTTCTCCTCAGTTTTGGGCCTCATGGATTCCAGGTTTGGCTCCACTGTAGAGTCAAAAAATATAACATAAAGCCTTTCAAACAGTCATTGCAGAGCACTCCAGCTTTACTAACAAGAACTCTTATTTATACCCAGGATCTAAGCTTGAAGGGATCTTGAAACATCAGAAGTAGTTGGTGAGAGCTTGAGACATTTTCAATGAGATGTGGGAGATAAAAAGAAGATACAGGAAAACCACAGGATAAAAGCTAAAAGAGAAAAGTAATCCCAAAATAGCTCTGTTTGGAGTGTTCTTCTGGAAGAGTTATTATACTGTTCAGTATGGCAAAACATCAAAGAGGGAATATTTCAACCAAATTACTTGTGAGCTGAATTTCTCATCTTCTTCCAGATCATCACAACTTGCTGGTTTTCTTAACGTGGCCCTGTGGTCAAACATGGAAGCGTAAAGCTCAACAGGAGAGGGCTTTCTCGTGCATCCAACCTAAGCGACACGGGGACAGAAGCAGAACTGTTAATTATACAGCTGTCCCTCCCCAGAAATACTGTTATTCCACTCATATCCACATATCACTATTTTCTGTAGCATTTTGAACGCTGGCATTTTCCTCTGCAAGGGGCTTCCCTCTTCTTCCCATCTGCACACACATATGGGCCCTGGTCCAGCAGTGAGTTTGTGCAAGAATCTACCTCCCCAGTCCCCTCCAAGTCTCACCGATATCTGTCGGACTGTCAATAGACCTTTTGTCATGGACCTTTGCTGGCTCCAGGCCTTGATGAGGAACTGGCCAAACTGTCATAAATAGGATTTTCCTCTATTGCTAAAGATCAGTCGTGTTTTATTTATTTCAAGAAGTTCTAGTTGTGGCTTTAAGCGTGTGATATTACGGGTCAAGCTAAGAAAGCAATTTCAGATTATAGCCCAGGACATTTTCAGAAGTGGACCTAAACAGCTTTTCGCCAGTGCAAATCCTGCCTCTTTGCATTCATGTTTCCTCCTCGTGCCCCCCACTGCCTCTCTCTCTTGCATACCCCTGCACTCATAGAGCAAGTCCTTGAGATTAACCACAATATGATTACATTTTAATTGAGGCCAGCTTAGTGTGGGGACATCCTTTTAACTCAGGAGGCCTCAATTCCACAGAACCATAATGAACTAATAATGAATGTGCTAAAGTCATTAAATCAAAATTCATAAAAGGGTGAATATTGCTTTCTTTTATAATAAAGCAATTAAAATCCCATACACTATAATAGATACTACTAAGGTGCACTAAGTGTTCTTTAAGGAGGTTAGTGTTTAATGCCACCACACATGAATTTGGGGATCTTTTCAAAATAGGACTGCTACACTGTTAATAGATGATCAGAACTCTTTTCATGTCGTCTTTGGTTCAGCATTATTGCCTGCTTTAAGAAATACTGGCATGATTTCATTAGTAGGTTTTGTAGAATAGTTAGCTATAATAAATCATGACTTGCAGTATAAGTAACTAACTTTCAAGCAGTGAAGCATGATACCATTACGGATATGCTACTTTTTGATTTTGGTTCTTTCACTGTTCCTTTCATCATGGCATCCCCTTCCCATCTCTCATGCTCTGTTCCTTGGGGGTTAACAGCCCCAATTTACGGTAGCAGAGAAAGCATGCGATGGGTATGCCTGACATGAAAAATGCACGTCCTGATTTATGACCACCTGTCTCTTCATGTGGTCTTTGCTCCAAGGAAAATGCAGGTGAGAAGCCCTGGATTATTTTAAACATGGACCTCATTGCCACAGGATTGGAAAGCCCACGGTTATATGTGGACTCAGAGAGGGAAAATGTCAATTAACAGACAGGTCTGCATGTTAACCATGATGGTCTGGACACATCTTTTGGTTCACCTGGTCCCTAACGTGCTGTTCAGAGGGAGCTGATGGTGTGTGCTAGGAAAGGACTGCTACGCAGAAGCACACAACTGGAAGCAGTGCTTGAGTCATCACAGCCAGACCCTCACGGCGCCCAAACCAGGGCAGGCTCAGAGCGGTGCACATGAGGGGCCTTCTTCCCTCTCCCCTTGGCCCTGCCACAAAACACTACCCAGCTCCCAGCTCTACATATTTCTTCTCAGCCCTTACAAAGTGGCCATGGTCGACGACAGACCCTAGGAAGAGCTGGACTCCTCGGTACCTGCACACCACAGATCCCTGCTGCCCAAAGCTCATGTTCCACCTAGGAAAGCCCCTTCCCTGAAGGGCTACAATCCACCCATGCAACGGCTGAGAAGAAAGAAGAGGCACAAAGCGACTGGGATCAGGTAAACCTGTCAGCAGCGAACCAGAAACATCACCAACCCTGTTCTAGTGCCTGCTGCGCCAGACCTCGTTGTCTCCTGGAGGCCTTTGGCCTCTGTTCAGGAAAGAAAAAATCATTATTGTGCCCCAAATGGCTAGGATGTAAACACAAGACAATTTACTGTTACTCACAAATTCACGGAAACAACAAACGTTCTTCCTTTTAACGACACAGTCATGGAAACCCAAGACTTTGAAGACTGCTCAGGAAGAGAGACTGATGGAAAGCATGTCCCAGGGCAGGCGAGCACGTGTGCCTGTATGAAAGAGAAGAACAGATTGGCAGAAAAAGAATTATTAAATAGTACATGGTGGAGTAGGGGATTATCTGGAGAACATGATATAAGAACAGACAGATTAAAGGAACACTAAATATTTATTACAAAGTCCTTCGTATCATATGCAATAATACACGCCATAGCTGCTACTGAATAATACAGGCAACAGCCAGTTGCTGAGATTGCTCTCTGAGATGGATAAAATAGAATTAGAGGCTTTTATCCACTGGAGACCATGCACTGTTATACATAATAATCAAAATCACTCAGAAAAGAGAGAGAAATAGCTCAGTGATCATTGTAACTACATGAGATGAAACACATTATGTCCAGGTTACCGCAGGCTTTTGCTGCTCACAGAAGGGTGGGAAGGCACCAGACGATCGCAGCCCTGTTTCTCCCTGAACGTTGGTGCTAGTGGAAAGGATGAGCCCAAAGGAATCCAAGGATTTCAGCCCATAAAGGACCAAAATCGGGGGCTCCTGGTGAGTCTCTGCAACAGGCCGTGAGCCAGTTTATTGTATGCTGGCTTTAGGGTGAGGTACCGCGTGCTTTAGGCGCAGCCAAAATTATTCTGGTTCTGTATTTCTGTATGTGGGTTGCTACACGAGTGCATTAGCACACTGTTTAGACAGTCTGACCCTAGAGTTAGCAAGGAACAAAACATGTTATTGCAACCCAACAGTTTGTCTCGTGAGCCTTTCTTCTGTTCCGTGTACACCAGGCCCTGGGACTTTCTAACCAGATACAGCGATTTTTTCAGAACTCCTGCACATTAGTGCGTATTATCACAGAGGTAACTGGGATGGTGGCAAGATGGAAAACACCGCAGCCTGCGCGTAGCAGCACCACAACACTACTGAGGATATCCTGCGAGCAGCTCCTCCAGTCGTAGGGCAGCATCGTGCAGCCGTGCCGACAGAGCTGCGCCGATTCACACGGCCAGACCCCATGGCACACCGAGCGCAGACTGCAGATGCACCCTGGGCTGCCGATGTAAGCCATAATAGTTAAAATTAAAGGGCCAGGTTCTCCGCTGGCTCAATTCCACAGATAGAATCTGGCTTATTGGCATTTAGCAGAGTAAACCTTCCCCTCTTGGAGTGCTATTCCCCTATCGACTTTTGGAGGTTTTGCACAGGCGGTTCCCACTGGCACCGGCAGAAATTACCCAGAGCAATCCACCATGAACAGAGAGAGCGCGGATCCCTAGGAGTGTTGTATTTCTTAGTTTCTCATACATACCGAGGAGAGCATAGCCAATTCACTGCAGGAAACCCAGGTGCTGAATTCATCTAACAAGCTGCTTAAAACTCTAAACAGATGTTTCTGTGTCTTTCCTGCTTCTTGAGCAGTCTGCGTGGAAGCACCAGCAGATTTACAATAGAGCAGATGCAAGAACCATACATTCTTTAATATCAAGGCCTGAGTCATTGGAAAATGTTTATGACTACTATGTGTGCATATAATTTGAACAATGTGCCGTAGGGATATAAGATCAACCTCGTCCGTAATGGAAATGTAGATTGACCAGGCTAGAGCCAGAGTGGAGGTAGCAAAATTCACACTGGAACTGAAAATTTACCTGTCTTGGTATGTTCCCTGATCCTGCGGTGACTCATGAAAATGTAGATTGGGTATTTAGGCTGGATCTCATCCTGTGCCTGGAGAGGTGTACAAAACAACTCATTGATTTCAACGGATATTTTATCAGGGTCCTTAACTTTCCAAAGATTATGGAAGGATCATAGATAGACCACTAAACACACTGAGAGCTATTAGAGCCTGGAAAAGCTAATTCTCACTTACACTACCTGTTTTTTTTATACTCCCAGAGCGGTGAAAATGTGCCTCAGTGTCCACAAGTCCTGACTGCAGCATCACCAAGCCCCACAGTCCCCAACAGTCATGAAACTGGTTTGAAGAGCAGACACGATTTAAATAAACAATCCCAGAATGACTGCATTTTCCTGGTGTTCCCTGACCCTTTAGGATTTACTACTTGCAACTTTTTTTATGCAAACTACTACTTTCACAGGAAAAAAGTGAAATCTGATGTTCTGATGTGCTCAGATAATTTCAGGAACTGAGCTTTACTGAGAAATACTAGTAGCAGACTTCTAGGTTAGAGGAGGTGAATCACACCTGAGATGACAACAGTCCCAACGGTTGCACCATGGCATTGGGATAGGATGCACACACGGGGTCCCAGGTGGTCCAGTGAATTGGCCTTAGCGTGCCTTCCTTGGCTTCCTTCTTCATAAAGCTGGACCATTATGATTATTCAAATGCTTTGACAGCGGTTCTTAAGGTGACTAGGACAGAATCACAGCAAGATAAATCAGCCAGCCACAAGACCACAGCTCTAAGGTGGATTTGGAAAAGCATACATTTAAAAATTTAATTCCACCCCTCCCCGAATCTGTCCATGGATCAAGGCATGTAGTGAGGATGAGCCTTTACCGATATCATCCTGATATTGTAAAAAAAAAAAAAAAAAAAAAAAAAAAAATGGTTTCAAGGAAATTGGAGGTGGAGGTTGAAGTCCCAAAGACTCAAAGCTTCTGAAGGTGTGGAGCACCTGAACATGTGGTCTTCTAGGTGGGTATGTCCCAAATTACTGCCTCTGCTGGAAGAAACCATATTGACCACAAGCACCAGAGAATCCTCAAGGCGAGTTTCACAAGCATCAAGCACACTGATGCCCAAGAACCACTTGTTTAATACACACAAGACAGACTTATTTTCTCAGGTAATGCATGATAATAGCCAGTTATTAATCCTTTCAACTGTAAATTGGATTTTCTAGGTACCATAGACATCGCTGACAGGGAAGTCACTGAAGCCTGGCACTAGAGATTGCAGGAGAAATCCTGCTCTCGCAGCAGTGCCGGGGAAACTCTGTCCCTGCCTCTCGTGGGAAGATGATTTCACCTCTCCATGTGAGCTGCAGAGATTTCTACCAACTGGTCATCTCAGGGTTACCATTTCAAAGACTTTCTTACATCAAGTATCCCAGGACATTTATGAAGTTACGAAGAGATTCATAGCAAGCAATGGAGACCTCTGCTTCGGTTAAGTGCTTATTTATACCCACTGCATTTCACATGCTGCATTTCCTGATGAAATGTGTTCCATTATTTCTGAAATATTAAACACAAAAAGCAGAGCTATAATGTATGAATTATACAGTGTTGCAAAAGCTATCATTGTGTCCAGTTTTTTTGGTATTTCAATGTATAAATATTATACCAAGTAGCTTTTATGCTAATGGATAATTGCCTGGAGTGCACACTTAACCTTTGTCCACTTCAGTTGACTGGGTAGTGCTACCTACGTACATCAAACATAAATTCGTCCAAATTGGCAACGTAGGAAAAGCATGTGGCCAACTTCCTTCTCTCCTGCAAAGCTCAACTCTACAGGATGTGAATAGTGATGCAAAGGAGAACCCATGCCGCTAGGGTTAGGGTTTAGGGGTTAGGGGTTAGGGCTAGATCCTTAGTTAGCCCATTCTACGTATGCCAGGGGAGGTATCCTGAATTTAGCTTAACAGTTAATCAGACACCATAAAAAGCCAGTTATTGGACCCAGGCAGATTCCAATTAACTGCCAGTAAACATTCTCACTTGATGTAACACTTTTACTCTATCAAACATGAAGCTTCTTGGGGGGGGGGGGGGAATATATATATATAACTGCATTTCATAAAGACAGTGCATATCCTCCTCTAGGTACAGAAAAGCAACACTGACCTCCTTGCTCCAGGGAAAGAAAATCATGTCCATTAAACTTTCAGAGGAAGGAAAGGTGGTAGTCTGCTAGAAATAGCCATTTGCTCCACTCCAACTCTTACACCTGTGCTCCATGAGAAGTGAGACACTGAAGTGCATCCTTGGTTTGGCAGTACGCATGTGCGAGACATGGCCGAGCAGGAGACCAGGCCATATAGAGATCAGGCCATGCTGACCCCTGCTAACTCTTTGCAGGGAGAAGCAAGACCTTTCTTTGCTCTTTATTCTCTGTTTGACTTTTGCCATGTCACACAGTCCCTGACTTCTTACAGGAAATTTGATTTCAGTGATTATCAAGCACCTGAATTCCTTTGTTCACACTTTTGCTCCTGACCTGGAGGCTACTCCCACCTCCTCACCTGGACAACAGACATGATGCCACCCCTTAACCTTGCTGCAGCATCACACAAGCGGTTTCATTGGAGACTAATGTTCAAGAGCTCACGTATCACAGTAACAGGAGCAAATGCTAAACAGAAAAAGTAATTTATTTCAGACAGGGAGAAGAATAAGTCTATATAACTCTTAGAAAGTGGTCCTGGAAGCAGCTCCCTAAAGGGCTGCAGACTATTCACATAGGAGTTGGGAGGGCAGCTGCACTGTCTGGCTCGCTAACAGAGAGATAGTTCAAGTGCACCCAACAACTCCATCGTATAGCTTGGCATACACTAGGGTCACATTCGTCTCACTGCTTGTAGTTATTGAAGTGCAGGTGAGCTGCCTTGGCTGCCTTTGCAGTCAGCAGAGCCCAGGGAAGCCCCACAGGGCAGTTCAACCCACCTTACAGCCACTGGGTAAACTGTACTCTGGAGGGGCCTGTTTTTCTCCATCAATTATAAAGGGACACTAAATGGCTCCTTACAGTAGATAAGTCATTACAGACAACCTCTGGATGTGCAGACAGCTTTGCACAGGCAGCGGGCCTTGCTCTGCGGCCAGTCTAGAGATCCCCCCAAAGTGCCATGCAGACACAACGGAGAAAACAGGAGCTGAGAGAAAACAAATACATCTGCCCAGTATCAGTACAGCAGTGTTCAAAAGCCTTTCTGCAGACAGAGGCTTTCAATAATGAGAAGCAACTGCAGATAAATGACAGCCAGAAGAGCTCTCCTGCTGCCTGAGCACTGTTTCAAGATGGTAGCTGGCATCTGCAAGAAGGCAAAAAGCTCATGCTCTGCCTCTCTCCTCAGAGATCTCATGGCTTCCTACCAACCCCAGGTTAGCTCAGGTTGGCTCACCTGGGGCAGCATTTGAGAGGCTGATGAAGGTGATGGTAAGCCCAGAACGGGCCCCATGCTGAGGGGTGTAGAGCGGTACACCAGGCAGCACACTTGCCATTACGTCTGGAGGTGTTCTGCCTGTCCAAACCTTTCATGCAGAATCACTTATGTGTCTTCCCTGCTCTTGTATTCAGCAGGAAGCTGTTTTCTTCATTTAAAAAAACAGATAACACGCTGCTGCTAAAGTGCATCCTTGATGCAGCAGAGTTCACCTTTCTTCTGTGCTATATCTCTTGCAAGAGGAGCACGGTGGCTTCCTTGGCAAGTTCAGCAGGGCCGTGCTCACCGAGCGCTCGGCTCCCCTAGGCCAGGCATCGTAGCGTGCTCCCAGGAGCACACTTAGAGACCAGGGGACACAAAGCATGCACTTTCAGCTCCACACAATGCTGGTTGAGATCTACATTCCCAGTGTTATCTTTGCACTCTCATGAAGTGCAATTACCTCCTCATTTTGCAGCTCTTTGTGGCCGTTTAATCTCTCCCATTTTGTTTCTGACATCTCCAATAATCCAACGCTGACACTCCTTATAGATACTACAATTACAATACAGAGCAGCTCTTGACAGGATGAGTTGTATTTTGCTTCCTTCCTGTAACGCTCAAGCCACCAGGCATGGCTACATGAAATAGCATAAGAAACCATCGCTGATGATTTATATGGGTCCCCAGCAGATAGTGACAGTGCTATATATCTGTCTTAGCCAATTAAATGTCTGGAAGCTACCCAGAATAGGCCAGCCGAGGTAGAATTTACATGTGTTTCTGTTTTCAGTAATAACTCAGTTGTGATTTTCCCTTTCTTTCCTTATATTTAGGTCAGAGACTTTGCTGTTGCCACTCTCCTGCCTTCCCATGTCCTGCACTCTGCAACTGGGGGAACTAGCCCTCAGGTTTTGACATGCCCATGATGGTGGGGAGCACAGTGCAAGACATCGGAAGCACAACAGTTCCCAAAATAGCCTTGACAAATGGGCTTTTTGCTTCAGCCATCACAGAAACGGGCCAAGGAATTAGCAATACCTTCTGACTGATCCTGAGGATAACTAATTAGCTTGCAGAAAATATCTCCACACAATGCAAGGCAACATCAGATATTCTTCACTACTCTCCCAGCTCCCGATATATGCCGGGATGTGTCATATTCCCCTTTTTTCTTGGCCAAGAAACTACAACCCCCAGTTGCTCCAGCAGAATCCAAAGGGACCATGGGCTGACTGTAAAAACTGAATGGGCCTCATGGTAACCCTGACAGCTCATGTGTTAAAGCCTTGCATCTTCCTTATACCATCTGCAGCAAAACCTAAGCCCAGCAAGTATCTACACAGATTCAAATATAATGGGTTTCCTGATCTCTGGTGCCAGTTGATCCCTAGCTAAGGTGAGATCTCAGAAATAATTGAATCCTTCCAGAACAGATTTAATTTGTAAGAGGGCTAAAGGATTTAGGCATTCTACTGCATTGAGTTTGTTTACACCTTATTTATATAACATTAATCCCATGCTTCTGGACTTCTAGTTACCTGCAGGAATCAGGAGGGATTATTTTCCCCTGCTGATGCACAACTTGCCTTTTCAGCTGCCTCCTCGTTTTCTGGCTCTCCTCCAAAGCGGTCAGTTTTAAACCCATCTTCAAACCTGGAGCAAGGCAAGACTCACTCCTACCTAACGTGTAGGATTTGTAGCAAGACAAATCTCAGCCTTCAGCACTACCAGTCCCTGCAGAACATCACGCTGGAGTTGTCGGCCCTGGCCTTGGTACTCGCTGAGAACCAAAGGGACTCCCCAAGAGAAGACATCATGTCCTGCCTTACCTGTAAAGGAGTTACATGCACCAGCCAGTCCCCTCCGCACCAGGGAGCTGCAGACAGGGGTTAAAGACAACTTTTGGAGGGGTTCAAGGAGGGATTTTCTCCTGCAGCTCGGAAGAGGTGTGGGGACGCGTGGCCGATGAGGAGCTGGGAGAAGAGGCAGAACTTAACATCTGTTTCTCAGCCAAGCAGTCATGTTCTCTTCAGGTGACCTTGAACATGTGCCATCAGCAGCACACCTGGAAAATCCACACTGCAGTGAGGATAAATCAACCCACCTCACAGGTGTTGGGGAGGCTTCTCCTCCACGGTGATTTGTGACTGTCATGGCACAGCATACGTGCAACGAAGGAGTAGGATTTGTGCAAGAGGAGCTCAGCTGAGATTAACACCTCCATGGCCCCATCCAAGCGAAGGATAAGGGACCACGCCTGCCTTTGGCAATATCTAATCCGAGATGACAGGGCTCCTAATGAACAGAAAAAAGAAACCTATTACCCTACCTGTATCTTAACAGAAGGTATCTCAATAGATGCAGTGACATTAGGGTGATTGTTTTTTCTTTTGTAGTGGTAAATGTAGCAGCGTACTTGTCTATGTCCCTTAAAATCAGGCTAAGTATTATTTTTAAGGAGCTAATGAGTAGGTATTTGTGGCATATACTGAAGATGCAAAGAACGTATAGAGCTAGTGGGTATTAAGGAAACCTCACAAGACCATATTAATCTTCAGAGGGATGTATATATACTAGATGTATTTGTTGCCAATATTATGACTGGACTAGTTATACCAGTGTGAAGTTTGCTTTCTTCTCACCCTCATTATAGTTCGACAAACTAATCCCTTTATTGATGATATAATGTGCATCCCTGTGCTAACAAATTATTTGCTGTGTGCAATTGATTTCTGCGGCTGTAATCCCTACACATAAATACCTTCTGTATCATTGCTCTGTAGAAAAATATGCTTTCCAGCAAGATTATATAGAATAATAGTGTGATTATTCAGCTTCTATAAAGTTATCTGTCTGCTTAACCTCTGTGCAGCCTTTACAGCAGGTTTATACAGATATGCTTCAGAAATTTATCCACCTACACTTTGTAAAACACCTTGTTAAACCACCCTCCATCTCAGCCTGAGGATGAACTTCCAACTACTTCACAGAGAGGGCTGTGTCTAAGAGTAATTGCTTAATTTAGGAGAGCCAGCCAGCTTCCCTTTTTAATGATATTACTCTTCCGAAGTGAATTCCACACAGGTAAAAGTCCCAAATCAGCAGCTCTGTGGACTGTACTCCTCACCTGAATACAAGCCTGGTAAGAGGAGCAGCACAGGTTTCCTCTGTGATTGAAATCTGAGCTCAGTTGAAGGTAATTTGCCCCCTACACCAACTCAGATCTTAAGTTTTATACTGGGAGGATGGGCAAGGTGTACAAGTTAATGAGTCGCTGCATCCACAGGCTCCTGTCCACTAGGACCATGTCAGCGTTCCCAAGTGCGCTCCACAGCCCTTTCAGACGCTTTTGTCCCGCTGCCCCAAAACAGTGGGTACTTCCAGCCTGCTGGTCAATATTTGGTCCAAGGGGAAAATTAAAGGAAATAAGCAGCCCCTGGGTTTGAACTGACAGCAACCAACCATTGACATAGCATCCCTTGCACAGTGTCCAAGCTCACCTGCTTTGCCAGCTCCACAACAATTCTAGATAAAGAAAGGTTTGCTGGTAAGAAGCATTTATGACCGGCTCCCAAGCATTGAGGTGGAGGATATCAGCTTCCTAACCACGCTGGAAGCCCGGCTCTCAGGCCCGCTCATAACAGCTTCACTACAGCCACAAAGCAAAGAGGCAGCTGCTCCTGCGTGACATTTCTATAGATGTCTGAGGATCGGCACCTCGGCTGGCAGCGTCAGCACAGACAGGATGGTTTACTACAGCTGAGGATCCAGCCCCTGTTGTTTATCCTGCTCTATAAAACTGTCTTGTAAAGGTCATTATTTGCCCTGCTTGTGTTTGTCACGAGGCCATTTTCCTCCGGTGTTTTCAGATGTGACTGATAAGCACTCGTGCCTGAAATGTTTCAGATTCACAGCCCCTAGATATTCCCAGGTAGAACAGTTACACACCAATCAAAAGCAAATGCCTTTCAATCACAAGAAGATAAATGTTTCTGCTGCATTATGCGCAATTACGTGCTCAACTGTTATGAATAACTCTGAAGCTCCTGCTCCAAGACTATTGCAACCACATGTGCTGCTCGCTCAGCCACTTTCTGCTCTCTTCTCAGAAAGAGAAGTGCAGGAGAACCAGTTTCACCCTTTACCATTGCAGAAACAGCCATTATTTAAATCAGCTACAGCCAGAAGGATGATTTGGCCCTGTATAAATGTAAAATAAAAACCATCAATTCACCTCCGAGGTATCAAACTGAATCTGAGCCAGGATCACACAGACCTAGCAAGTCCCACCATTCAAAATACACTTAGAAATCTATAGAACACAAGCTGTCTGCTCATCACAAAGCTGTCTCAGAAAAATCTCCCCTTTTCCTGAACCAAAGCTGTCGCCACTGGTACCTCTACAACTAACAGTGCCCGGGATGCCCTGCTGTGATACCCACAACCAGCCTTTCAGGAGAGAAGTCACCAACTAATCAGCATCTCCTCTGTGCAAGGCAGCCCAGTTGATAAAGATCTCATTCGTTTCTGGTTTGCTGGGGCTTGGTGCTGAGCTGTGAGCAGTGCCTGCACACATCAGCTGGCTGACCCCTCTCCTATCTATCTGCCAGCAGGACCATGTGTGCAATTGGTCCAGAGTCAACAAGTGAGGCAAAACTAGCAAAAAAACCCCACCCCTATCTACCTGCAGGCTTTTAGGTTAACTTGGCTCAACGTGAATGCATTGAGTAGGGGAGGGATGGCACCGGGCACTGCACCAGCAGACTGGAGCAGGGGGTGACAGCTGTCAAGGGGAGCGATGAGTGGGAGGAAAGGTTGGGTCCAGGAGGCTCTTCACACCTCATGTTCTTGGCTCCAGCATCACCAGGTGAATGCAGACACTTGGGTCAGATGGAGCAAAGATCTCAAGCACATGTTTTAGCTCATCCTAGCTCATCACGGGTGCTCCAGCATGCGCTTATCTCCGAGCTCATCACTAAGCCCTCAGGACCATCACACAACAAGAACTGAACACACACGTCCTTCCTGATCAGCCCTCTCAACAGGAATGAGAGCAATCCACACTGGGAGGAAAAAAAAATGGGCCACTTTCCTTTTTTATACACATGGATGAGGAGTTGGTGCAATTAACTGCTTTGAAAAAACATAGTTTTCAGTGAGGAATGTTGTTTTTGCTTCTAATTTTAAGACGTTCAACGATGCATTTAGGACAGTGGCATGTACCTTGTGAGTAATACACACATGCTCACATACTCTGTCTCACAAAGGAAGCCATCAATAATTGCTGAGCCTGCGAGTATGAATTGTCTCTTGAAAGGAACTAAGAGACCTCGAGAGCACTAAGGAAAATAAAACTCAACTGGGAAAGACAGTAACCTGACAGTTTTCCCATCCAAAGATGTCTCTTAGACTCTTAATTGCACAGATTGCTTCTGATTACATCAGGTAGCACCAGGAAGTAGGTTACTCTGCAGAAAGAGGTGACAAAATAAGCAGAATTTCAACTACGGTATCTTTGATCTAGACTCTGGTTTACCAAGACTCTCATTTCTGACAAAAGTAGAAAAATTTGCATCATTACACAGCAGCACCACCATCAATGTGACTACTTCATCCACACTGGTCCCTGCCTCAGGCCCTGGCTGCTCCTCTTGGACACTACAATGATGACCAAACTGGAAAGAGGTTTCAAAGACTGGAAAGCTAGCGTACAAAATGTAGCAAAAATATACTGGTTAAAACAGGTGGAGCTGCAGGGTTGGTCAATCTTCTGAGGGATGGGTGGAGAACACAAGAACATGAGATATAAACAACAGTATATACTAAGTCCTGGGAAAGAACCTGGCCTTCATACAACTTCAGATTCAAAAAAATCAGTCAGCAAGGCTGGGATATATTCAGGAAAAAAGTAGGTGCTTACCTGGGATAAGCACAGACAACCAGCTTACCATCTCCCTGCCAGCAGTACAGTCAAGCATGAGGGTGTGATGGGCGAAGGTCAGGTTTGTGTTATGGGCACAACTCTTTTTGCTGTTTGTTCTGGCAAAGATGGTTATTCACCATGAACCAGCTTACCTGCCAGCAGTACAGTCAAGCATGAGGGTGTGATGGGCGAAGGTCAGGTGTCAGGTTTGGGCACAACTCTTTTTGCTGTTTGTTCTGGCAAAGATGGTTATTCACCATGAGAATACTCCTCTCAGTAAATATTCCTGGAAAGAAATCACAAAGAAATATAGAGAAGGCACCTGGCTTTCCTTTTGCAGCCAGAGAAATTATATCCAAGATGGAAAAAACAGTGCCATGAACTCACAGCAAAAGAGCATCTCTTCAGGAAAAAAGTAGGTGCTTACCTGGGATAAGCACAGACAACCAGGTTACCACCTCCCTGCCAGCGGTACAGTCAAGCATGAGGGTGTGATGGGTGAAGGTCAGGTTTGTGTTATGGGCACAACTCTTTTTGCTGTTTGTTCTGGCAAAGATGGTTATTCACCATGAGAATACTCCTCTCAGTAAATATTCCTGGAAAGAAATCACAAAGAAATATAGAGAAGGCACCTGGCTTTCCTTTTGCAGCCAGAGAAATTATATCCAAGATGGAAAAAACAGTGCCATGAACTCACAGCAAAAGAGCATCTCGACTTGCATCATGGTTGTAAGAGGTGTGTCGGGTGCTGGGGTGTACCTGCTTCTTCCGGACATGAGCCTCATGAGCATCTCAGAGACAGAAGTGGGCCCAAAAGTCTGAAAAGCCAGAGGCACCAGCAGTGTCCACAGCCTGCCCGGCATTACCACAGGCAACAGCCTATTTGACTTTTTTTTGAAAACAAACCATAAGCTCAAGGGCTTCAGTAAGTGGGTGCCCTCCTTAGGGCACATTTGAGAAAGCTGATTTTCACACGGCACCTTGGGAAATGGAGAGAATTCATTTAATGCTTTTCTTTTTTCCTTTTTCCTTTCTCTGTCTTTGTCTTTTTTTTTTTTTCTTCTCTCCTAAGTCGCTGCAATTTCTAAGAGCAGCGACAGTCAAAGGCATCAAACACTCACCCTTTCAGGGCCAAGCGTGTCTCCCCAGCACTCCAGTGCAGCAGGCTGGGGATGGCATTTATAGACTCTTAGCTGACATATCTTGTATGATTAATACTTAAGGAAGGTCTGTTTTCTAGTTCAAATAAAAGTTCAAGTATGTTGTCAACTCCCTTTTTGTTTTAACTCCCCACTAGTCCTACAAAAACACTCAAATCAAAAGCAACCTCACACACTGCCTCCCTGGCACACAGACCTCACCCTGCACCTCTTCCAATGACTACATCTCACAAAGAAAGAGATTTATTCCCCCCCACCCCGAGGCAAGGCAGGACGCGCCCAGATGGGCAACCTCAAAGACAGAGAGAAAAGGCAAGTTGAACAAACACCAAAAGCACCGAGAGGCCAGGAAGATTAAGTAAATATCAGCCTTATTTTTGATGTTGCCACATTTAAATCCCTTTTAGTGTCCAGATTCGAATAGGAGTTTCTGAGGAAGTACCACTGGCAACTGGCTTACGAACAGCAGGAAGTCACAGGGTCAGATAAAAACCATCCACGTACACACGTGGAGGGGAAGGGGGGCTGCCTGGTATAAAGGAGGAAATTAAAACTGTGGAATATGAAGTTATATCCAGCATCCCGCGTGATTCCAGGGTTGCCGAGTTAAAGGCAATGAATAAATAAGAGCAATTCAAACCCAAGCAAGTCTCTAGGATGAGACAAAATTCATTCCAGGGTGTTAGAGCAGATTTGAGGAAGGAAACGCGTGTGCCAACAGCAATTACTATGGAGAACTCGCTGAGCACAAGTCTAGAAGACTGGAAAATTGGAAAATAACAAACCAAATGTGGTATCAATATGCAAAAAATGAGAGCAAGCCTGGCACAGGAAATTACAGGGCTATCAGCTTAATATTCATTACATATAGGAAAACGCAAGGTCCCCATTGTATACAAGAGTGTAATTAAATCAAGGGGTTCTGCTGAAATCAACTGCTTGTGATGTTTATGAATTAGCAGCAGATTCAAAATGCAGCCGCAGCCTTAGCATTCAGCCCGGGGCCTGCTATTATTTGTAACAATCTATAGGAGAAAACTTCTCACCAGGGCTGGTTTAGATAGTGTAAGTTTAAAACCTCTTGCTCAGAGGTTTGGGGTTTTTATGCTTTGCATGTGATTCAATGCTGAGGAGGATTAGCACGAACAGGCCATCTAAGGACAGTGTCTGGGGGAAAATATTACGGGCTGATTTACTGATTAGTGCTTATTTGTTTGCTGTTTAGAGCAACGGCAGTGAAGCATATCTCTTATTCCTCCTGCTGCTGCCACCCTTTCTCCACGGCAGTAACATCTGCCGTTATCCACGTACTTCGTCCCAGCGCTGGGAAGCAGTGCCAGACATTCGTTATCTTTCAAAGGGTCGTTGCTTGATGCCTGCGGAAACACCCTCTTCCACTTCTCCTGCTGCACTCCCACTGCATGGCTTGTAAAGTCGCAAGGGTTTTTATTTTCAAAGACACTGCCAAGCTTTGCAAGAGGAGTGAGGGCAACATCCACCATCCGAGGCTCGTCTGCTGAACCAGCAACGCTCTGGTGGTCCCATCCAAGGCCAGAGCCATGAGGATTCATATTGAGACCTCCACTGCTGGGCAAGTGGCTTCAAGTAAACTCTGAATCGGGATCCTAAGTCCTGGGAAATGCCAAGGATGCAGCTCAGCATTCAGATGAGCTAAATGTGTTTGGTCAGGCCAGATGCCCCAAGTGATGTACATTAATCCTCCCCTACTTCTCCTCTGCAAGGAACATGTAGAAACGTTAAATATTTCAAAAGCTCCTACAGTGCATCTAGCTTTCAGAAATGCATTCCACAATGCTTTATTACCCTTAATAACGTCCAAGAAAAATTATGAATGAACACAAGGAGCCTATATTAAGTGTGCAGTTGCAAATACCAAACAGGATTTTGAAACACAGCAAGCAGTGCCAGAGAGAAAATACAAGTCTCTTCACTTTCATCACAAGTTTCCTATATCAAGAAAACATACGGAGAAATTACGCAGAACCTTACTGTGTTTAACTCAAAGTGAGATCTTTGAGGAAATACCCTCTTTGAATCTCTGTATTTACACCACCAACACTGGATAAAAAAGCTTGCCACTCATTTATAATGAGTTAAAATGAAAACCCCACAGCAGCCCAAACCTGGAAAGGATTTAAACTATAGATCCTGATTCCAAGCCCCATTTTGACATCTTATTCCATCCCTGACTTTTCCCCCAAAACCTGGCAATATGGAGAAAAAAGGAAATCTAATGGAGGCAACAGTCAACTCTATACTTGCTGGCTCTCTTCTGGCAAGAGAACTTAGGGTTCTTTTAAGCCTTTGAGTCCTTTTTCTTTTCGACTTCGCTTTTAAAGAAATAAGTCCCCTCCAACCTGACTCTGCTTCTGGAATGGACAGACATGTTCCCTTTTCCCCAGGTACATTTTGAACCCCACAGCTGATTTCAGAGACACCTGACAGAAGAATGAAGGCCCCAGAGAAACGTGTGTGCATTTAGGAATTTCATGAAAGCAAGTAGCTGAGTAGGCAAGCTGCCTAGAAATGGGCAACGACTGACTCCATGAGGGAAAGGCTACGGCTTCATCAGGACCCAGGGGGGTACCAAAAGTCAAGCCTCCTCAGCCTGCAGCTCTGGGAATCGCACGGTATTTGTGCATATTGGTTTGCATCCCCTTGACCCGCGCAGAGGTGTGGAGCCAGTAACACAACAGTCTCCGAAGAGGAAGGCAAGAGAGGAGCGGCACACTCAGGTAAGAGCTTTAGATTAAAACACGCTCGGGTGGGAGGCAGGGAATTGTGCTTTTCTAACCAAAAGACCTAAGATTCAAGCTAAATCTGTTTGCCCTGCTCACCTTCATCAATATTAATAGGTTGGGCATCACCTGTGGAGAGCCAGCCACTCCTTCAGGGGCTTATATGGATTTTGCTGATTGCCAGGTGGTAACGAGTCTCTGGTGCGAGAGGCAGAATAAGAGCCGAGCCACGGTCTCCTACGTGTGCACGCTGAACAGGAACCAAGAGAAAGCAATTGCAGCGTGTCCTGGCCACAGAGGTCAGACAGACCTGGCCCTCCAAGGGCAGTCAGAAAAGCCAACAAGTGAAGAAAGGACCATTGCTCATGGTCCCTTCTGGGTACCGAGGGGTCTCGGAGGGGCTCAGCCCTGTTCCAGCTCCCCTCTTCCCTGCAAAGACCTAGACTGAGGCACCGAGAGCAGTTTTGTCAGCAGCTTGTATAGTGCTGACAGAACACGGTTTAGTTCAAATTCACCTGACGAGGAGGAAATGAAAATCCTCAAGGCCACAAATTAAAAATTGTGACTTGATAGAACAACAATTTATAAATAGCAAGACCTATTTCCTGCAAAAATCCTGTGGACTGAGTATTGGAAACTAATTAGTAGACTGAATCACCAGAAAAAAATGCTGTTTTCCTGTTACTCATGAGAAGATATTACTTTTCTAGCACTTTTACTTTGGCACTGGTGGTCAGCATAACCCTGTGGGTGCTCCACAACCCCTCCTTGGTTGCATTTCCTTCCTATTCCAATAAAACACAGTAAGGTAAAGGACAAAATTAATCATTAGCTCTTCCTGTTATACCACCAGTAGCTGTGCACTGCCTTTTTCCTCCAGATTATATGATCACAGAGCAGGAAGGTGGGAGCGCACCTAAAATGCTTTGCTAAAAACACCAGCTTCACCCAAGACGACTTTGAAGCAGAGACTTTCCCACTAAATTCATTATGAAGATAAACAAAAAAATAGCACCCAGCCCAAGCAGACTTTTGCACAACCCCATACAGAGATGGGAACCTCAGGGTTCACAGCCTGGGGACAAAAGGTAGAAGTGAACCCCGTGCAGGCAGCCTGGCCATCACTCACGTGTCATCTGAGCTGCTCGAGTGGGATCTGTCTGCATAAAGTCTTGGCTTCAGCTAGCAGAGAAATCAACTCCAATATCAGTACCATAGTGCCACAATACATTAAAGAAGCAAAAAACCATCACAAAATAGAGTTCTCGGAGTGGTTAAGACCCAAATTTGCAGAGTGCAGAGCCCTTTCCCTAACGACTCCGCACCCACTACAAGAGCACACAAGCAAAAAGTGTTGCTAACTCCTGCTTCTGAATGAAAGCCAAGTTCCCAAGTGGTTGCAATGTGGACGGATCTTTCTGGAGCAGCTCCTGCTGGATTGTCCAGCTGTTTGTTATCTCCGAGGACATGGAAAAAACATGGCCATGGTAGACCCACACTGCAGTCTGACCCAAGCACTGGTGGGAACAGCCCTGGGACAATTCACAGAGCAACTGGGAACCGGAAAAAGCTTCAGAGAAAGGGGAGGAGGGCTGCAGAGCTCTTCTGAACAGACGGAGAGACAGGCTGCAATGGACTATGTGACTGATCTCAATCCTGAAGTCCCTTTGGGAATCCTCTTCTAGCTGTGACCTCGGGCTGTCCCCAGGAGCCATCACACCACTGCCCAAGGTCACCGTCAGCTCCAGTGAGCCCGCTAAGCAACACAATCCTCCTAATTCCCTGCAGAAATCAGTGTGATGATACACAACATAGTCCTACAAAATGCCCCAATTGAGCGTAGGGCTGCTCAGAGAAGGCAGTGTTCTTTTATTACCAAATTAACTTTAAAAAACCCCATCCATTTCACTTTCCACATCAAAGATCATAATCTCCACGTAAAAGAGAGGGTTGATGAAAAAAGAGGTACTTAGAAAACACATTTTAAAATTTAAAACACTACTAGCACTGATTCTTCTTGCTTGTAAAGAACTCTGGCTTTTTGTCTTATGAAGTACTCCAAGATCTCATTTGCAAACTACCACTGCTAGCTACTCTGTTTTTTTTGCTGGCTGCTTACTTACTCTTTGGGGATTTCATATTCTTCTAAATTTTGTAAATGGCCACTGAAGTGGAGATGAACATTATAAAATACATTTCAATCACCCTCACAATTTAGACTAATTCATTGGCAACCGTACAAAATGCTATTTACAAGGTACTTCCATCAGCTGGTATCTGGCATTAAGTATTTTGAATCAATCTACCATCATTTTCATCTCTTATTTTTCATACAAGGGAAATTATTGATCGAAGCTTTTCAGCCTCATTTAATATACTGGAATAGGCTTTAAATTTTCCCAGGTAAATCTCAGTGGAGATTAGCAACTCTGTCTTGCTTAATGCAACACAAATCAGTCTGCCTGATGAGACCACAATATTGTATGTGACATCATGACCACATTACTAGTTGATGGGCCCTGAGACAGGCACCTGCTAGAAACTCCCCGGGGACTCTGCATTCGAGTTTAGTTTGAGTTACTAGGCAAGGTTGGTGCCTTAAAGGGAAAAATGGTGCCTTCACCTCTGAGAGGCCATTACAGTATTGCAGAGTAATACCCGGGATGGATTTGTGGGGAGGCCGACTTTTTTCACTGTTCCCATCAAGTTTGCATTCAGTTTTTGAATCACATTTAATTTTGCATTCAGTTGCTATTGTGATGGGTGTGTTCAAAACGCTAGATTAGATTTGTGTATGTTGAGGACCGAGAGCTTGGCTGAATTTTGATGAACTCGTTCTTGAATAAATAAGCAAAACATCACTGAATAAGATACTCAGCCAGCTTCAATAAATACATATGGTAGCAAAACAGACAGCTAGACAAACAAAATATATCACACTGGAACGAGCACTGATGATTTTGTAACAACTCTGGCAGCTTTCAGCATATTAGATACTACTGTAAAAAACAACATGCAAATGTCTGAGTCCAGTTTACAGTAAAAACCAAGCTACGCTCGTGTTACCAAAGCAGCAGTCGGTGATTAATACAGCACAGTACGCGCCCCTCTCCCTTATCAAATTTAATCTAGAGCTAATTGGCAAGCGCTGGCACAGGAGTGCTGCTGGATGCACATTGCATGGGTGATGCTTCCCCAGGCTGCGTGACTTCCAGACCACCACGGTGAAACTTTGCACTGCAGATCCTATCAGATAAGGACATCAGGATGGACTGAGTGGGAATACACAAGTGTTTTCTTGGGAAGAAACACAAGACTGCAAACGCTATTACAATCGAAGCCCAAAACAAGATAAATGTTCTGAGCTGCTGTGGCATCCACGATATTGCATTCGATGCAAAACGAGAGGGAATGAGTGTGCTCAAGGGCTGAACTTCCAGTGGTCCATTTCATGGACTAATTTGCGTGCAGGCTGATACTTTCAGTACGTTTCTGTACTAACAGAATAATCATAGGATAAGTAGAGCAAGGTAAGTACATATGCTGCCATTGTTTTCTTGCAGCATAATAGCATCATCAATGAAGCCTGAATGCAGCCCAATTAACATACAGTAATTAGAACCACTGCTGCTTTTTCATTTACTTTTGCACACCATGATGAGGCGTTGGTTGCAGTATGCAGGGCTGCAATCCTATAGATAACGCTGATTGTGCAAAACAGGTATCCTATTCTCTCATCAAAAGAAACAAGGGAGACATTAAACTGCCGTAAGCTGCTAAAATTTCAATTTTGGCCTGACTCAGGAAAGCCTCCAGCTTACCCAAAGAATATCTAAGCACAAGCTGTGTTCCCAAGGGGTAAGCACACCTGTAATACATGTTGCCTTTAAAGGCAAATAGAAGGTTTAATGAAAAATCTGATTTTTCTAAAAGACATTATCTTTTAGCCTGTAACTTTTAACACCTTGTTGTCTGCTGCTTAGAGCTTAGACAAGCTTTAGTAGCTTGGTTGAAGAAACCCTGTGCAGTTGTCCTGTTTTGTTACATGGCTGCCCTCGGAAAGAGCAGATGGTGGATATTTGGAGAGGGCTCTTTCAGAGCAGCCAGTAACCAGGCATTTGCTGAAGTGTGGCTGGCTGTGGACTATTTATAACCCATCCACCACTGAAGAGTCTCTTAATGCTTCTCCAGACTTAAATGGCTAACTTTTATGGCCCATTTATGGCCCATTTCAACAAAGCAGTTAAACATGTTCCAGGACTGGTATCTATATGTAAATAAAGGAAGTTGTACTTGGCTGGCACCCAGGCTCCCCATCCCCACCTCCCCGTGCTGGCAAGCTGGCCTTGCACAGCCCCGAGCTCCACAGCCGCTCACGCTGGACGTGGGGCACCAGGGCTGGGGAGCAGCACCCTCATAACAGAGCCCTGCGTGAGGCTCACTTAGCAGTGCCCCCCCTTGCCCTTTGAAATCCATCCTGCAGCACCTGAAACTCTGAAACTCATCGGCAGCACCACAGCCTCGCTGGCCAGGGGAGATGCCCTTACCTGCTGCATCTCCCCTGCTGCTCCCAGGACCTGCAGCACACACCCCACCTCACGCCAAGAGTCACGCCAACCAAACACAGTTTAATTAGGATTTATAACAAGGCTGGAAAGTCAGAGGCTAGTGGACTGGTCTAGAGGGTCTTAAATTTAAACCAGCGGATTTTTAAAGTGTTTTGTTCATATATCCCACAGGAGAAGGTAATCACATAAGCCAGGGTGGAGGACATGGTACTTTCTATGATTGGAAATGATGATACAGCAAGAAAGGGCTTATAAGGAGAAGTATTACATATCACGTAGGTTTTACAAGCTTTATAAAGACTCTCTTAGCACTTGTTAGTAGCAGGAACCTCCCCGTGCACCAACCGGTCTGAAATGGGAAGGATAGAAAAGTGCCTTCCATTTAAAGAAATGGGCTGTGAACGTGCTGTTCCATCCTGCACCTGAAACTCATCGGCAGCACCACAGCCTCGCTGGCCAGGGGAGATGCCCTTACCTGCTGCATCTCCCCTGCTGCTCCCAGGACCTGCAGCACACACCCCACCTCATGCCAAGAGTCACGCCAACCAAACACAGTTTAATTAGGATTTATACCAAGGCTGGAAAGTCAGAGGCTAGTGGACTGGTCTAGAGGGTCTTAAATTTAAACCAGCGGATTTTTAAAGTGTTTTGTTCATATATCCCACAGGAGAAGGTAATCACATAAGCCAGGGTGGAGGACATGGTACTTTCTATGATTGGAAATGATGATACAGCAAGAAAGGGCTTATAAGGAGAAGTATTACATATCACGTAGGTTTTACAAGCTTTATAAAGACTCTCTTAGCACTTGTTAGTAGCAGGAACCTCCCCGTGCACCAACCAGTCTGAAATGGGAAGGATAGAAAAGTGCCTTCCATTTAAAGAAATGGGCTGTGAACGTGCTGTCAATGTCTGCGATTCTTTTTATTGATTTAGAGCGTGTAAGCCATAAATCATTCTACCTTTTACTGAGCCTATAACTATGCATCACTCTGCCAGGGAAAATCCTCAAATTTTAAGGGGGACGTGCAAGAAAACAGACTTCTCTTTCATCGACTCCGCTAGCTGAACTGCAACGGCCAAGGCTACATTTAACACACACGGTGGGGTGGATACATATAGACAAAACACTTAATTTGAACAGCTGCCCGTATCTGCTGCTCTTTATCTCTTCCAGGATTAATCTTTGGCTACAAGGGGACAGATGCAAGCCATGCTTTCATTGGCAGGGACTCACAGGGGTTTGCTTCTGTTGCAAAACAGATCTCATATGCACACAACCCCTGCACCAGGGCACCCCAGCTGCAGAAGTGCCTCTGATAGCACCAAATTAAGAGGGACCAGCGTGGCTGGGGAGCAGTGCTGTTAGCTGGAGCAGAAGCAGCATTTGTCCTGAAGGTGGATCTGCCCATCGCAGCAACACTATCCGCTCTGCCAGAATCTTAAAATAATAAAAATGTATCAATCCTATTTTACAACAGATTTCAGGATAAAACCTATGTTTAATGAATTTATAGACAAATTTCCAGCTGGCTTCAGTTTGAAGAAGGATTGCACCTACTCTTTCCAGCTCTCAAGAAGCCGCCCTACAGAATTAGATAGTTCAAGTTTGGTTCATCCACAGCATTCAGCAGTTAGTTACATTCTTGCGACAAAAATCTTACCTGAAGGCCAAGACTCAGCTAAAGACTCCTACAAAATCCAACTGCTTTCTGCAGAACTCCCCTAGGTTCACTCCCAGCAACATCATGAAGACCTCCTCTGCAATGGGAGCAGCACTAAGCCATAAGGATTTTGGGGTGCTGCGTAAAACTGGAATCAGTGTGGACTTCACCCATAAAGGCAGCTTGCAGAGCACCATCTACTGGCACTAAGTCTTCCTCCCTTGGTAGGTCCTGTCATGCTTGGGTTGTTTTATGTTTTAAATAACCCTGCTGATCTGCCTCCTAAGACATTTCATTCTTTGTATGCTAATTTAAGCCTAAAGGCAAAAATGCATTCTTCTTCAGCAAAAGACATACACACCTTCCTGAATCCAGTCCGGTATCGTGACTCTTGCACAGGTGTAGAATTAAGGGTGTGATTTAGCGCTTTGCTGAGGAAGGACTGCTTGCTGCATGAGCACAGGGCTTGCTGGATTGGGACCTCGCTGCTTTAAGGTTTTCTGATTAAACATCCCCACCGGATTACACCGCAGGAGGCTCTGAAGAGCAGTTCTCTGCCAGAGTGGAGCAACTGGGATAATTCAGCTCTTTTGCTTGCTCAGGGCTGATCACTGAAGGGGCAGAAATTAATTTCCTATAAACACAGGCATATTTTTTTCACTACCTTGGCAAATGCAGTTGTAAAGAAGCCATTACAGGAGCTGATCTTTATGATGTGTGACTTTGGCTTGTCCCAACGGGGGATATTTTATGAGGCATTTACATAAACATATACAAATCAAAACGGCCAGCTGTGCTCCTCCTGCACCTGCAATGTATAGATACTTCAGCTAATTCCAGGTCTACACAATCAGCCACCCCGAAGTGGGATCAGGTCAAGTGTCTGGGATGGACAAACTGAAGCGAGATCTGATACGCATCCCCAATCCCAAAACTATGAGACTTTGCGTAGCTGTCTCAGCACACAGCTAGGCACACTGAGGCACCCAGAAATAATCAGATTCCCTACGATGCCTGTATGTGGGGATGATACTGTTCATCAGGACACCGCTACGGTCCCTCTAAAAGACATTAGTTAAAACAGTTGGCCCAGGACTTACCTGAAGTGGAGGTTTTAGAGTCTTTCTTATTGTAAGCATATTTTGGGCATTGCTTGGTGGAAACTCAATAGTCAGAAAGTGTTATCACCACGTCAGGATGAGAAACAGTGTAGGGATGACACGGAAAACATGCTTTCTCTTGGAAGACCTGGATGGTGCAGGACTTCATTTTTAGACCTCAGTATCCAGAATTCCGTGCCTAAAATCACTCCTTTGTTCCTTAACCTCAGAAAGATTTTTTCAGCTTGATCACCTTGGCCAAGGGCAGGGAAGGAGCCAGAGGCAGAACCTGAGTCCCTGATTTCTGCCTTGCCATTTCCTCCATTCACCTTCTCAACTTCCATCTCCCTCCGGATCCTTTCTCTTTGACCTAGTTGGCATCAGCCAGTTGGCCAACTCTTTCTCACTTACTACTGCTATTTTCTTTCAAAACATCAATCTTGGGCAGCTGACGTCAGTTCAAACACACACATGCCTTTGCCAGGATTCAGTCTTCAACTCAAACAGTTGCCGCCCCATCAGGCAGTTGCAAGTACCCAGATCACTTTTACGCTGTACCCTCAAGCCAAGGTTGCTCCAGCATGGCAGCGTGTCCATCCTTTCCATTCCTCTGCTGATGCACATGGGAAGCCAGGCTTCTCGTAGGGGAAAGGGAAAACTGCTGATTCAGCTAAACACTGGAGCCAGGGGAAGGTGTCTCTGAAGGCTGGTTGTCAGGCCAGGCTTAGCAGCTGATTGAACTGAATTAAGTTCTCTGCCTCCTGTTTATTTCTTTAAATGACAGAGGGCCCCTTTTTACTTCCTGGGCAGGCTTGTTAAGCTTATGTCTGGCAATGATTCGCATTGATTTGACAGGCTTCCTCGTGCTCACAGATCTACTCTGACCACTGAGCTGTTTAATTACAAAGAGACGAAGAATTTCTGGGAACATAAAAGATCCATCTCAAAGGATCCAAATAAGAATTAATGCAGAAAACCAGAGCAGTTCTGCAAAGTTACACCACAACTTCTTAACAGAGAAAACAGTTACACTGAAGAGTAGTAGATCCTACAGAAAACAGCCTTCTACTAGATGGAAGGTCTTACAGAGATGCTCTTTCCCACCCCAAAGCAATGAAAAACACATTGTAGCTGGATGCCCCATACATGGACCTTCCCAGGGAGAGGATCCTCTACAAGTGCATTAACATCCCGGCTCTGCACACTCCTGATCTCTCACCTCACAGGCAAACACACACATCTCTTACGCAGTACTCCTGGGGTATTCACCAGGCCTGGTTTGCGAAGTGCATGGACTGACTGAGGAGGACGAGGAGGCTGGTGTCGCCTCTGCAGCATGGGGCATGTTCAAGCCCCTTCTTTCTTCCCCCAGCTATACCATAGCTACACTCATCCTATTTGATCCCTGTTAAGACGTATAAAATCTCCGACCAGCTGCTCCCCGAGTATTCAGGAAATGACAGCTAAAGTCTATTCACGAAACTACATTCAATGGATGGGGAGAGAAAAAACACATTGCTTTGAAAGCACGGCCTGATTTCCTCTCCATTTCCATCAAACGGAGTTTTCCAAACTCTTCTACTATTTCACTAGCTTTCGAAATAAGGTCACCTCCTTGAATAAGCTGAGTTTGATTTCAGCAGGCTATGCAGCCTGATCAATAGAGCTGCCCCTCCTCTCCACCTCTCCTGGTCTGTTCTCATTTACTTGAAGCTGCATCTGAACTGCACCTGTTTCTTCATCATCTGGAAGACCTGTATATATTACAGAAGACCCCTGCTTCCCTGTGTCTGCTGCTCCAGAGAAAGCTTAGGCCAGCTTAGACCAGCCTTGTCGCCTGTAGTAAGATTGTTAACTGGTTATCTGGCCTTTTGATTACTGGTTTAAAGAATGGTAATTGGCTCCCTAGAAGGCCTTAGTATCCAAAGGTGTAGAAAAGTGGGCTGAGGATGAAAAGAGCTTGCTGCACCATGGGTTGGAGCGGCTCTCACCCTCTTCCAGAGCCTTTCAGATCCCAGACTCTCGGTGCTCAGAGTGAGGCAGGACAAGCCAGGTCTGCTTTGGGACTGGATCTGGCCAGCAAAGAACACAAGATGGGATGGGACAACAGGTATCCGGAGGAAGACTGCTCATTGTGGCATTTACAAGCCAAAGGGGAGATTCCTGATCTGCAACCACAGCATATTATTTACACAGCCCTACAGCTGGATGCTTCCCCATGCAGAAACCACACAGAAAACTCACACCCCACTTGCCTTCCACTTACGTTCTATTTTAGGGGTTGAACATGCTTTGTGCAAGTTCTCTGTGAGGTGCAGAGTGAATTTAGAGAAAGATTAAAGTAACAGCTTCTCTGGATTTCTAGGACTGAAGCACTCCAGTGCTTCTCTGCTGATGAAGTCTTCCCTCTTGCCCTCCAACCTGGCTCTGACTGATCCATGGAGACAAGCTCAGATACACACAAATGTCAAACCACTAAGCTTGATTACACTTTATAAATGCCACAGTGGGAGAAAGAGAAGCCTTTCCCTCTTCACAAGCTATTGTCTTTAACTGGATACAGGAGTCAGACTGGAAAGAACCACTGGTTCGAAATCACTCAGTAACACCTAACAACTGGGTTAATCTGAAGTTGGGAATCTGAAAGCTTTCACATCAGTTTGCTGCTACAAAACAAACCCAGCCCACCCTTTCAGCAGCTGAGCTATCAGAACACAGCATCAGTTCAAAAAGCACTCAATGGTATTCTCATCCATCATTTTCTGTCCCTTTATTTATTTATTTTTCCCAAACTGGTGGATATTGATTACCCAGTCTACAGACTTGCATAGATCAATACCTGTTTTCAGAATAATACTGTGCAAAGCAAAAGAAATTAGTTTATTTTGTAATGGGGAAGAAACAGCGTGTCAATCAGACCTTTGGACTTGCCTGTCAAGGCAGTGCAGTGCTCCATGCTAAAGTACAAAAATATGAGACAGCAGAAATAGGCCACATCTTTTCCTTTCCTGTAGCACAGCAAACATGGCCCTTGGCTTTGCAGTGATGAGCAATTTGTGGTTTCACCTGGAGCAGCGAGGAAAGTGATGCTTTTTTCAGTCATATGCACAGCAGTTAATTAGACCCCACCTACGTACTGCTGCAGGGCAATCAAAACCCAGCAGAACTTGAGGCTGAAATGTTCCCATCTACCTAATTGCCAATAAAAATCAACAAGAAATGGAAGCTGACATCCCACAGATACCTTACATTTCAACCTTAACACCCAAACCACAGGTTATCAGCATTCAACAGCACTATGAGAAGATCTAGATGTCACTGCCAAGACCTGGCCCCAGTTGCATGAGGTTGTTTACCAGCACGTGTGAAGAGACAGGCCTTTCTCTGAAGAGTTTGACCATCTACATTAACAACAGTGGTGGCGTCCTGATAATCTCCATAATAACCAAGCAGACTTCATATAGAGAAACAATAATTTATAACTGACTAAGCAAGTCTCATAAGAAAAGAGATCTTTCCCCAAAGTTTAGTACACAAACCAGGATATTTTCCTGAAGAATTTACTTGTGCCTACCAGCCTCCTCCATAACCAAAGTTGTTTGTTGAATTTCTATCTTGGGAGCAGCTAGCCCCAGGAGACACGAGCTTTGCTTCTTTAACAAGCACTTTCAGAGGAAAGCCTTGCCAGTATCAGTGTTTGCAGTCGGAGTAGCAAAAGTCACTGGACTGCCCATCTCTTTTCCTTGGAAATGGCAAAGGTACCAAGAGAAAAGAACTACAAAAACAGCACCTGGAATGTGATACCATAAAATGAAAACCTTCACCTGGCACAGGTGCTCACAGGAAATTACGCTTCTGCTGAGCAATTCTTTGGGTGCCCCTAGGTACAGCTACTTTCTTCTTTAATTTGCATCTCCTGTCCAGACTTGACTTTATTTAGCATCAGTGCCATACTGGTACAGCATTTCTATTACTCTTAAACTGTATGCCCCCGTATGTGGCACAGCCTGTGCAACCGCTCTGTACTGCGCTCCAATTAAACTGCATACCGAGAACATGTTGACATTGTTAAGGTTAATGACCTAATGATGAGCACCAGGAAACAGGTTTGCAATAAAATGGTCTGTACTGATTGCTTCCATGATGAATGCGAACAATATGTTGGACTGGGAACAATATGTTAAACAATATGCTGTGGTTTATCAATGTCACGGCACAGCGCTGCCGCAGTGGCTGCTGTCTGGTGATCCTCAGGAGGGTCACTTTGAAAACGAACACAAGAAATGATAGCTCTTGCAGGGGGGGAATGGGTAGTACCAACCACAAGGAAGGAAGGAAGAAGAGCCTGATCCTGCCCAGCTCAGGATCATCAGGAACTGTGGGCCAGACCTGGCATGGAAACAGATTTGTTACACCTGCCACCAGAAGTGAACCACCTTCTAAAAGGCTAAGTTAAAATAACGCAAAGACTACAGTTTAATGTAAGACAGATTTGGTGCCCCTGAGAAACAGACACAATGAAGCAGACATTAATACAGAGGAACGGCTCAGCTGCTATGTGAATAGATATAAAAAATTTAAGAGCTGAAAAACAGACCTGCTAAAGAAGTATTTTCCTTCTTCATGGAAAAATTTAATTTCTTGGGGGGGGGGGGGAAACATTTCACCCTAAGAAGTCTTGCTTGGAAAAGTAACTGCAGGCCCTTGGTGCAGGTGATGCAGAACCTCAGAGGGCTGCTCTGTACATCTCCAGGGTACAGCCACAGAAGAGCCTGGGGACAAGTCAGCTGCTGCCACCCGTGCTTTGCAATTGCCTGCCCAACACCAACAAAACCCCACAGGAGCAGCACCCACAACACAAACTCCCCAAACTCGAGTTAATTAGAACCACATTAGCATTAAGCAACACAGAAACCAGGGCACACAGCTGAGCAGTGTGACTCTCCAGCAAGAGCCACCTCTGCTGCTGTCTTGTTTCAGCAAAGCCAGAGGGAAGCACTGTGCTGACGGTAAAACGTTCATGAAAGCCATCAGTTGGGTAAATAATCAAACCTTCTGCACAGCCCAGGCAGAAAGCTCAAACCTGCAACCTTCAGAAACAGAGAAACACTGAACGTGAGAGGAAGCAATGCTCAGCTTAGCAAAAAAATGCCACATCGCACCAATACATGTAAACTTATTTTTCAAATGAAGAGAAATAAAGATAAATATATCATTAACATCCTATTAGCCAAAAGTTAGCCCCCAATTTTACAACCTCAATGTGCAAAACCCCTAACTAGGAAGAGCACAGGCAGCTTGACATACTTACCAGGCAAACCCTCTGCAGACACCCACTCCCTCCCAAGCCCCATACCCTGTGGCAAGACAGATCTGAAGCCCCCTTTGGGCTCCTCCCCTCCACACCCCC
>NW_008795034.1:2765869-2782677 GCF_000699145.1 Aptenodytes forsteri
GCTGGAGCATAATTACAATATGGATGATTTCACTGTCACTGTATGAAGCTCTAGCCTAGCTAGACTTCTGAGAGCTCCTTAAGCACTGCGAGCTTGGTGTCAGCGTCAGAAGTTTGGCTTTTAGCAGATGTCAGTAGTGAAAGACGGCAACCAGGTTTCCTTGTTGGTAGAAGTAGGTGGCAATTGTAGCAGAAGGAAATATCTACATCTAGAAGTAGTCCGTGACCCCTTTGGCAAAAGCTGTCAATGAAATAGTTTGCTGTGGCACTGATAGTCTCACCACAGAAGTGAAGCAAGACTGAGGGAGACTGTCCAGGCTGATTCATGGGCTCAGGGAAGATGGACAAGGTTTTAGACACCTCAGTCCTGCGATAAGAGAGGGAAGGGCTTCTCCAGGGGGGAATTCAGAGCACATTTGAAGGAATGTGTCCTTAAATCCCCATTGACTATAAAAAGACACTAACTCCTTAATTGAATTAAGTATGTAATATTTGGCAGTGCAAATACCTCCCCCTCCCCACACATGCTCTTCTGCGTGAATTTATTTGCAGCGCTTGTCTTCCTAACAAAGGAGAAATATTTAGAGCGTTGGACTGGGAGTCAAGAGCCTGTGTTTCTGCCCCTAGGTCTGAGTTAAGAAAAATCATTTAGCTCAGTGATCCAGGAAAATGAATGCCCTACATTTTGGCAGTAAAGCTGGATAACAGTTTCAAATGTTCAGCTAATAGATCTTGGGCTCCTTGGTCACTTAGGAGCTTTGAAAATGTTATTCTGCATCTACCACAGTGAGATGGATTTTATGCACTGCTGTCTTCAATGCATTTGAGGCCTTCCTATGAAAAGTTCCCCATTAACACCTTTTATTTAGGTTCTTCTCTGGAAGTCAAGCTTTCCCTGTAACTCTGGCTTCAGTGTCAGGTACAGAGGGGCTGACCATAGCTCTGTGCTCTTCAAGAGATACAGGCTCACTAACATCAAGCATGTCATTTTTTTCACCTTAGTATCAGAGTGGTAAATTTTTCATATCTGACTCACAAAGCAAAGAAAAAATTGCATTCAGTGTAGAGAAAATGTACTCTTTGTCAATACCAATCAAGTTTTAGAGCAAGTAATTTAATTACAAATCAAAGAAAACAACAAAACCCAAGGAAAGCTAGTACTTCCCCAGATGCAAGAACATGTCAATTTGTTTCTAACTCATTTTGACTGGTGATATATCCTATATGATCTCCAAAAGTCATTCAAGTATTTATAATGATGTTAGCTGAAACAAAGCTCTGGCTTTATGGGATGAATTTCAAAACCATATGCAAGGATTTAGCTGTGTGACTCCCATTAAAAATCAGTAGGTTCCTGGAGGCTAAAATCCTTGAAAACTGACCTCTGCCAATTTGAAGCTGTCTGTGCCATCACATTAAAAAGTTGCAATGCTTATAGGTTAATGCTAAAACCCTCTGATGAGAACAAATAAGCTTAAAAAATACCAAGCCAGAAATCACGTTGCTTCTATTGCTCTGGAAATACAAAGCCAGCTAATCAAAGCTCTCATTCTGCATAATTCTTGAAAAAAACTACATCCAGTTTGAAGTCCTGTCTGTCCTGAAGTCCACAGGCTTTCCTTCTTAGGAGGTCTTTTTATTTCCAGCAATCTCGGCAGTTCTGAGGGTTCGAACAGAGCAAATGTGGGGGACACCTTGTCTTGGAAACCTGGCAGGGGAGCGCCCAGGGGCTGCTGGTACCTCTGACCTCACGCAAACCTTTCTACCTCCCTACAGCCTCTTTTAGAAAAGGGAACGTGTTGGAAAATAACTGCCAGCCACCCCATGCCTTGCTCGTATCTAACCTCAGAGACGAGGGTATGTCGGAAAACATGTTAACATGCTGTAGCTTGCATAGTTTCAAACAGGCTGAGGCATTTTTTTTTAAGTATGTGTTAGATGATCTCGGGAAAGGAAAACAAATAGTTGACCAGCTCTGGCTATCAGGACTGCAAATACGAATTCCCCTGCCTATGGCAGGAACGAAAGGTTCAGATAGATGCACTTTTGAAGCTGGAAAGGTTTTACAAGTCAACGCTCCTGTCTGTTAATTACTGCTCCCAGCTGCAGCCCCTGCCCCACGGGGAGGTCCATCTCCCAGCGCTGGCTGAGCCTAACTGGCTTCAGTTTGCTTTGAAGAGGGTGAAGGGCTGTGACTCCTGAGTGGGGACAGGATGGCTGCAGGTCTCCTTCCTTGACAGCAGAGGCTGCCCAATGGCTCTCTGTCAGCTCCCAAAATATTGCGGTTTGCTGCTCTATATATCAAATTAATCTGGCACTGATTTAGGAAAGGGAACCTCAAAGGTGTCCTGCAAAAAGCCCTGCTCACTAAGGAGCAAGAACCAAAGAGCATTCACGAGGTCGCCTACCATTGGCATCTGAAGGAGAGACACCCTGCCTGAGTTACCTGCTTAGATGCCCTCCCCAGTCAATGGGCGATTCATCCCCTCAGTCATGTATTTTGGGAGGGGATGATCACGCTCTGAGCCTGCCAAGCCTTCTCAAGGGAGCCTGGATGCCTGATTTTTAGAGAAGCGGAATTACGCAGGCTAGAGCTCAACTCCGGTTACCGTAGTTATCATTTCATCTACAAATTAAAAATGCAATTGTTGGGTCTGCTGTGGGGCCCTTCCCTGAGCAATACTAATACAAAGAATCCCACCAAAATCAGCAAACACCAGCAAAACTCATAATTTCCACTTGACACACGTCAGATGGGATTGGGCCCTGTGCAGGAGCCTTCCAGTTCAGATTGGGGTCCTTTCATAAAAATCACTAGTTGCCCCTTTGATGTGTGTTTACCTACTGCTCTGCACTTTGGAAGGAAAGGGAATCGCACCGGTTCCCGTGTGCTGAGGTATTTGCCTTGCTAATGAAGACAGTGCATACTCACTTTTGATCTGCCGAGAAATGGAAAGTGAAAAATTAAAGCCTATTTCCATCACTAATATTGTCACTGAACATCACTGCACTGTCTCCTGGCTGTGTTCTATATGCGTGCTGCTGCCTGTGGGAGCTGATGCCATTCAAAAACATGTCAGGCTGGTTGGCCCCAATGGATGTCCCAAGTATGAACTCCCCGATGCAGCACTGCCCTGTCTGGGCTTTGTGCAAAGCTCGCTGAGTCCCCTTAAGAGAGAAACAAAACCAGTGTGTTTAAACCAACATCTTCCATGCTTGGTTTAAAACTGGATCCCACTCAAAGGCATGTATCAGGAAAAACTTGGCATACGAAGCATCCCTTCCCTTCAGTCGGGAAATCCTCCCCTCTTGACCGCTGTCAGTTTGGGTCTGCGAGGTGGAAGTATGGTGCACGAAGGGGTTTTTACCACTCTGTGTTGCTTCCCCAGATCTCAGACAGCCTGTGCACAGCGCAAGCTGGTGGACGCTCCCGCGGCTTAGCCTGAGGATGAGGAGTAATTCAAGGGATGAAACATCTGCTGATACAGAGCACGGACTGGATACAGAGGAGCTTCAAAACAAAACCCATCTCCCTTTAATGCAGCAAGTGTCCCCTTCTCTCCCAAATTTCAGAATAATATCACTTAGAGCAGCAGAAATTGCTGTCATTCCATGGAACAAAAGAGATCAAAACCTCGTTCCACTGAAGTCCCTGGCTAAAGTCACAAAAAGCAAGCTTTGACCCTAAACACCTTGGGGTCTGATATAGAACAAGTTAGTAGAAAAGCTTCTATGGCAGCACGAAGAGACTGTCCATCAGGATCCTTGATCTGTACAAACAAAAGAGAAAATGTGGACAAAAGGGGCTAAAGCAGCAGAGGGACCCCATGTTTAACAAAGCTGCCTCTTCTTCTGTGTCACTGAAACGGCACTGGAGGACAAACGCAAAGTTCATACAGTCACTGGGTGCTGACAACAGGTTCGCTGAAGTCTGGGCTTTTTGGCGTTTGTGGCTCTTTTGTACAGACCCTCCCCTCAGCCCTGTCCCCTGGAAGACACGAAGTCGTCCCACGCAGCCCCGAACCTGCCCAGGGTCCTGCCGTGCACGCAGCATCATTTCATTCACGCCGAGCTCCTTTTTATTGACTAGATCCATAATGTGTGAAGGTCATTGCCTCACTTCACACGTCTCAGCAGTGCTGTATTTCCACATTTAGCCACTTCAGTTTGTCAATATTAACATCTGTTACTATTTAACACCTGCCACTGCTCTAACGCATGCGGGTTTTAGCACACAGACACAGCAATCCAGCCTGGCACGCTGCTCCGCATGGCGAGAGGAGGAGGGGATGAGCTGCACGCTCCGATTCATCTGCTCACCCGGGGTGCCCGAACGCTGGCTCGCTCACACTCCCCGAGGAGAAAGGAAACCCTGAGAAACGGCTCGCCTGCCGCAGGGACAGATGAGGATCAGTGCTGGAAGCTGTTGTTTGCTCTAACGGAGTTGTACGCAGCAGCTCTAGCCGTGTTCCTGCCATTTATCCGGCAGATCAATTGTTTTCACTGCAGTGGTGGGAAAAAAAAAACCCAACCCACAACTCCAAGCTGTGAACTTTCTGTCAAGATTGCCTGTAGTCAGAGTTTGGCCTCCCTGAGGTCCTTGTTGTTATGAAAAAATAACAGCGCGTGAATGTTAGCAGCTCCAAACGTTTGTGCGGCTGACGATTCATTTCTTATTCACCTAACTCTTCAACAAATATGTAATGTGGCCGTGACAGCCGAGTCATAACTAGAGATGGGCTGATGCTGTAAAATCCCTCTCCGCATGAGAACCTTCCCGGAGTACAGTACTGTAGAACTCAAAGGTTTTTACACAGACTTTTAAAGTTGCTCCACCCACACTGTATACCACTGCGGGCCCCAATTTTGCATAAAATCCTGCTCTCTAGCATTTCCCATTGCCCAACATCAGCTTCCCAAGCTCCCTCACCCAAGGAGCTAGATGCTACAGTGCATCATGCAACGATCAACTGTGTGATGACTTTGCTGAAGCCCCACGTCCCACGGCACGCACCCCAAACCAGGGCTGGCTGACTCTGAGCTTAGTCAATACAGAATATATCAGGCTTTGGGACTCAGGCTAACGCCGGCCACTGAATAGGGCTCTTGATAGTCAAATAGCAACTTCAAGCATTATTTTGACATTGCTTACGTGGCACAGCAAAGCACAAGGCCTTGTATTAGCGCAAGACAACTGGGAATGTCAGATAAAGTAAGAATTGACTCCAAAGCAAACCCAGATGTTACAATTCCACTCTAACTGGCTTTCATTTCCACATGCCTTTGCATTTCCTGGCTGTGACTGCGAGCAGAAATACCCGCAGATAAGCTTGCTCCTGGAGAAGTGCCTCGCCGTTTTGCAAACTGAGAAGTCCAGAGAAACGTCCAAATCCAAGGGAAGGCGTAACTAAACTGAAATCTGTTTAAATGGCTTCTTCAGTGCTCATCTGCCACTGTACATCGCTGCCTGCAGTCACGATGGTGGCATCTCCAGTAGCCAGTACAAAGCCACATAAATCAGAGCAAACACCACCGAACAGATGCAGCTGTTTACTGAATGCCTCTGTGACCAGTGGGACAAATTCAACATTCTGCTGCTAGGTTTCTTCTGCTGAACAGGGCTCTTCATTTTTACATTCCCTTGAACTACATAGGATTTCATTTTCTCATGAGTAATGTGTCTCATGAAAGCAACGTCCAACTGGGACATCATTACAAAGCCTCAAAACATTATTTTTGTAGAAAAATCCCAGTAGAATAAAATTCGTATACTCCTATTTAATGAATAGCGTGGACAATTACTTGCAGATTCTCCAAGCCATGGCAATCAGCCAACCTCAATGTCTTTAAAAGAGGTTTCAAATATCAGAGTTTTCCACCTCCAAAACTCCTTCGCTCCTCTAACAAGACAAATATAATTACTGCTGATTTGCTTTACCTGTTCAGGCAAAAATCCAACAGTTCCTTATCTTTTCAAATAGCTGTCTTGAAATTCTGTTTGTTTAATATCTGTTTATTTGTTTGAAACAAGTTTTATGTCTATTCAGCTGTGCCTGCCTTGTGGGAATTTTACAGACTACTAATTCTATGCAGACAATATCCACTATAAATAGGAATGACTGGTCACCATATGAAGCAATTACAGTGTTTCTGGTCCTTCTCAGCTCCTAAAGAGGATGAGAAAGAAACAGAAAAAAGAAAAGAAAAAGAAAAAGAAACAGAAAAAAGAAAAAGAAAAAGAAAAAAAAAAAAAAAAAAAAAAAAAAAAAAAAAAAAAAAAAAAAAAAAAAAAAAAAAAAAAAAAAGAAAAGAAAAAAGAAACAGAAAAAAGAAAAGAAAAAGAAAAAGAAACAGAAAAAAGAAAAAAAAAAAAAGAAAAAGAAAAAAAAAAGAAAAAGAAAAAGAAAGGAAAAGGAGAAAAAAGAAAGGGAAAAGAAAAGGAGAAAAAAGAAAGGGAAAAGAATAGAAAAGGAGAAAAAAGAAAGGGAAAAGAAAAGAAAAAGGACATATTCCGCCCCTCACCCCCACCCGCAAATTGCAGGAAGATGGCAAATCTCCATCTCTGTACAGTGATGGAAGCTGTAGCACAGATAGCTACAGCTAGTAGGGGTAATGTGAAGATGTTGAATTTGGTGGCTCGGAAAGCTCATCTTGAAGGAACCAGAAATTTAAACAATCCTAAATGCTTTCTATTTCGCTTTTTCTTCCAGTGTCTCTTATTAAATTAGGGCCTTTCATATACAATATTCCTTCTGCCTTCTGCAGGAGCACCAGGATTCTTTCATATATGAGCTTATTGTACACTTTATTTTATTCTTCACTAAGGGACTGGAGGATATTGGAGGATATCAGCTATAGCATAACCCAGGGCAAGTATTAGGTAGTGCGCTTGATAGTCCTGTGTCGTCATCAGGAAAGTTCACACATTTAGATCCCATGGCCGCAGGGGAACAGGTGATGCCTTGATTCAGAAACACAAATCTAAATGGTTGAAGTGTAAAATACTGGAGCAAGAAGCACTATTACAGACTATAATGAGAAACAGGCTAGAAATAAGACCAGATCAGACTCTCCGAGAGCTAGTCATACAATGCTGCAAGTGATGGCTAGAGCTCTGAAGAACTGAAGATGTAACAGGAAGGTTTTCGCCAAATAACTGAATAATATAAAGATGGAAGAATTAAAAGCTGTCAGTACAGTGAAATTCAGCACTGGAGGGGAAAAAAAGGAAAAAAGAAAAATGCCATTTTGATAGTTCTTGCACAGATTTTCACAGGACTGGGAACATAAGAAATAAAATCTGACTTTCAGCATCTTCCTTTGCTTCTTTCCCCACACCTTGCTACAACCTTCTGTCCTTGCTGGTAAATGCAAAAGAACAGTTTGGAAGATATTCTCTAGAAATAGGAAAACATACACTAGTACGCCAATGTGGCAATATCCAGATCTACCTTTGTAAGGATCTTCTAGGACATAACAATTCCTCTGTACAGATTTCCTCCAACTAGCCAGTTACCAGTTCATACCTACTCAGTGGTCCTTGACTATCGAATACCCTCAAAAGGATGAGCAGCAGCAGATTTTTGACAGATCTCTCTCACTCACCCACCCGAAAACAAGAAGTAATATGCGGGAAATGAAGTTGGATAAGCTTTCAGGCCTGCAAATTGCTTCACTTGGATTTTAGCTTAGAAGCAAACTCAATCCTGTAGCAGCATTAGCCGGTTTCAGACCACTGGATATCTGTCTTGTAATCAAACATTTCACCTCTTGCCTGATACAGCTTTCTTTTGACATTATTCACAAGCCAGAGAGAGCACCTAAATACAAAAGTTGTCAAAACCAATGATTAAAAGAAGAAGAAAAATCTTCAGAAAGAGATATTACAGTTGTTGTTGAACTTGTCCTGACAGCAACCCCAGCATCTTCCAATTGTCTTCAGAAAACCAGAGGTGAAAAAGGGAGAGACTGCCAGCGTGGGGGCTAATGGCATCAACTTCCAGCCGACGTTACCAGGCTGTGAGGACTGACAAGGCTTTCCCAGGGCTGAGGACCCACTTCTGAAACCATGATACACTCTGGTCTTTAAAGTGCCTCAGAAAGAAACGCTCTCCGTGAGGCAGAAACAAATTCAGATCAGGGGTGCAGTAAATTTCATAATGGTGTGGTCTGGCTAAGCCAATTCCAACCCCAGTGGAAGGCTAATGAAGGAAAAACTACCCAAACATTTACTCTCACTGTAGCTCTGACACCTTAGCGGGAGGTAAAAGCAGATATTGTTTTCCTGGAAGGGACGCACATTTGTTACTGTAGGCAACGGCCTCTCCAGATATACTGACTTGGCTAAGAGGCCATATTTGCAAGACACAGCGTTCCTTGAGCCCTCATTTCAGATAATTGCCCTGTGTTTACCTCTGAAATATCTCCAGCAGATTTTGATTTTCAATGCAGTGCTAATAGTTCATACTACTCCCAGAACATTGCAGAGACACAGTGCTCACTGCAGACTTTAAAAAGAGTTTTGCAAAAAATCAGCAGAGCCATACATAATACTCCTGGCACAAATGTTCGCTTCTCGACTGTCTCCAGTAGAATTACAAATAGGAAGATGACTAAGAACGTCTGTGTGTGTGTGTGGCAGAGATAGATGCACCTAATCCCACTAGAAGAAATACAAAAGGTGTGCAAGAGAAAAGAAACGTTCATCAGCACCAAAAAGTCAAACTCACCACCTGAGTCAGGAGCTGTGGCTCATGACGGTCACAAAAGCGCCTGGATTTTGCAGTGGTTTGGGGTCTGGCAGAGGGCCATATTCTCACAGTGGTGGAGCAAGGAGGTGACTTTGTAGGGGCTCATCCTGAATAATAAGATTCATCTTTCGTATTCCCAACACACAACAAGAAGTAAATCAGGGTCTCCTGAGTAGGACTTGGAAACAAGGAAATAAGCTTTCATCATCTGTTACTTTTTATAGAAGGGGGAAGGGAAGATGTTGACTGACTACAGAAATACTTGTCCTTCCCAAGTACCAGATGTATTGTGCTGACAGTGGTGATCTTGGCAAAGGGAGCAAACTGGGGAAGATAATGAATGGGAATTTCACAGAAGGAAAATTTTTCAGCTTTAGCTTTCCGTGTGATTCTCCCACTCAGTTTTCTACTAGCAAAGGAATCCTCTTGGACGTTAAAGAGGGAGACTAGTCATACTTCTTCTACGTGGAGAAACATGTCAGACCAAAATGGACATATGAGTATCTTAACCTAAACTTTTCAAAATGCCCAGTCATTTGAAAGTGGTGATGAATTCCAGGGGTAAAAAAAGGTATCTTTAAAGAATGCCCAGTGTGGTCATCTAAAAATCAAAACACATCAAAGTGTAAGCGTGACGAGTCACAGGGAAAAATAAGGCCCTCGATTTTGCTCATCAAATAGCCACATTGTATGAAATGGTACTTCACCTATTGCACAGATACACACACAGAAACTAACAGTGATCAAAACTTGTAATGAGCAGAATTTGCATTGGCTTTGCCAAAAACACGTAATGAATTAGTAATCCCCGGTAGAAATTAGAACACTCACATTCCCCGACAGATGAAAGAATGGCTGAAAGTTGTGGCAAAATGCTTTCCTACTTCAAAATGCTCTGCAGTATGGAAAAAAAAAGGACAAAATTAACATGAACAAATTTTCATGAGCAGTGCGTTCCCCTTTGATCAGCTCTGCTAGGTAGTAAATACTATATGCACAAGCACATAGCCACTAATTGAATCAGCTGTATGCTTTAATAATTGGAATTGACTGAAGAGGTTTCAGTGGGTATTTTCCCAGGACCCCTCTCCTCAGCCTATCCGTTACATTTCTTGTCTTATTTGCTCACATTTCAATTTTAAATCCCGCCATTCGTAACATGACAGCAGCGCTTTCATGAGACTGCCTGGGCCCAGAGAAGGCTGTCAGAGCTAACACGCTGATCCTAGGAAAGGGAGCCTGATTAAAAACCTCATTGTGTCAGCCAGGCAATCAGATGTTCATTATCCTATGACACACGACTACTGAAATGGAACATTCACATATTTTAAACTTGAGAGATTTGTACTTTAATATAATTATTTTTGAAAGATTCTTCATCAGAAAGGTTAATAAGAGCAATATAGGTTAATAACAGCACTAAGGCAGCTGACATAATCAGATAATTGACCTTATTGATATGTTAAGTGCCCTATGCTTCACCTTGGGACGTGTGACTGCTCTCCACAGTCAATTATCTTATAACGATGCCTGCTTCTTAAGGTCTTATTGCTTGAATATTGGACTTCATCCAAGGTTTTTGGTGTACCCCCCCTTCCTCCTGCAAACCCTCTCCTGTAGGATTTCTGCTCCACTTTCATCTAGGACTATGCTAATATGTAACAGGCACTTTTCATAAATACGCTGACACAGAGAATGTCATCAATTGCCTATAAATTCAATTTATTTCCTTCAACAAAACTGGGGTGGATTCCCGTTGTCTCCCTTCAGCAGGGAACAGCCCTCTGCTCCGCACAGCCTCTCGGTGGCTGCTCCCGGGCACGGGGTGCCCGAAGCACGGCGCTGCCGATGCTCCTGTCCCGCCAGCTCAGCACACGCTGCTGCCCACCAAACCGAACAGATACAGCTCTCGAGCCTGGCACAAAGGGTTGCCACGTGGTCTATGAAGTCCCGCTCACTCACCCTTCATGGGATTTCTCCCATGAACAAGGCTGTTTGCTCAGTCTGCCTTTGCAGATCCACAGTGATCCATTTGCTCTTCACGTGACATCCAGAATAAGAAAAAAAGCCGTATCTGCATGAAAAGGAATGGCAATTTCCCTCGATTTTTCCATTCAGGTAGGTGTCATGGCCCTGCTCAAACCTGCATCTTGTTCCCAGCCTGACTGCACGTGTGCCCACTCCAAACTGTGCTTGAATTTTCCAAATATAGCACATACCTATATAGGAGTGAGGCTGGTTAGTAGAGCGTAGGGACCCACTGGATTTCCATGCTGGGCTGCGTGAGGAAGGTATGGGTCTGGGTGTTACCTGGCTTAACCACCTCAGCCCTTAGCTAGGAGCGGTGTTCAGGATGCTGCTGCTATTGACACGTACCCCTTATTCGCGGAAAATGATAGGCAGACATGGTGGGGTCCGAATGAGCTCTTACCGAACTGCCACAGCACACGCCAGCCTCGCTGCGCACAAACAGGTGATGTGCTGGAGCTGTAATATACCCTGCACTGCCCCTGCCCATGACACGGTGATTTCTCTTACTCCTGATACCCCCAGGGAAAGCAAAAGAATTGCTGAGAATCTCTCAGCAAAAGGGCTCGATGGTCAGTAGAAGGGGCCGGTCCAGAGATGCTCCCAGGTCTCCCAGGCAGACTGCCCCTGCCCAGTCCCCAGCTTTAGAAATCTTTCCTTAATCTGATTTTTCTCATGTCCATGCAAATGGTGCTCTTATCTCAAGGGTGGCAAAATTAATTCATAACATGCCAGAGAGTTATAAAGTTTTGGCTACATTTGGGTTCCTTTTTCTTTCTACTCAAAACAAAGCGTGCTTTGGGGGGAAGCGGACAGGATTTTGGAAGAGAAACAGAAAGGCCTGAACTTTGAGCTACAGGTGCCGGGAGTTTGAAAAGCATTTGTCATCCTGGCCGTCTGCCTCGTGTCTCCCATTCCCCCTCCCTATCCGCCATCTGATCTCCCTCCCAGGCGCCTAGGCACGCTCTAAAACATTTCATTTGCCCGACACTGAATCTTCTAGTCACCTAATGGGCTTAAAATTGGGATAATATTCAGCTAAAAGGCATTAGCTAATTTTGTGGGAGGCTGGGTATGAATCGACACTTCTGAGCGCACACCAGAATGGGGCTGCGACGCAGAGGCCAGCAAAGACAGAGATTTACTCTGCAACCACTGTGAAAATGAGGGTTGTAGGGGAAGCCATTATTTCCAAGGCATTTTCTAGTTCTTCCCCAGCACGTCTTTGAAGTGCTCTGCGGTATTTTCACCTCTAACTGATGTAAATGGCAGGCCAGTCTAATGCTGTCCTGCAGTTTAACAAATGTGATGGCAAAATGTAATGGCAGGCTGCTATTTGGTATCCTCTCAGGCAGGACCCTCCAGCAGCAATCTGCTGTGCTCCAGGCTTCTCGCAGACATGAGAAATGAAGGATTGCTCTGCACTATTTATTAGTAAACCTGTTCTCTGCAGTTTTACCTGATGGGACTGCTCTGATCATCATAATTCAACAAATAAAATTTAATCTGTGTGAGTTGCTATCAGTTAATATCTTAACAGGGATATCTTTGCAGCAGTCTTAGCCCAGTAGTCCAATTAAGTTGCACAGGCAGGGTATCTTCCATAATCTCAGGCACTTTGAAAGCTTTGGGGATGTATCTGCTGAAAGAAAATTGTCTCGTCCTGGCAGCAGTACTTTCAGCAAGACAATGCAGGGCTGTAGTTACCTCCGTGAGACAAAGAATAAAAATACAAAAGGTGGATTAGGCCAAAGCAAACCAAAATAGCCTGGGAAATACTAAAATAAATTCCAACTAAATTTCTGCCTGACAATCTCCTGCCTGCAGGGCAGTGGGCACTGCCATTAGCTCTGAAGCCACGCTAGCCATCAAGGTCCCCTTAGTTCCCTCCCGAAACTGGCTTTTCATTTTCAGGGACGGAGGACAGATGGTCAGCTTTAGCTTGGCACTATCCCTCTTACCCTGTTGCCTTTCATTCATTTTTAATACACCACCCTTGGACTGCTGGGAATGTCTGGGAAAATGTAGGTGTCTGTGATTAAAGCGATGAGGAAGAAGGGAGCCTAAAGGATGCTTTTAGCTGCTTTCCAGCTCATATGGAAACACATAACACAAGGTGATCACATCTGGTCTAGGCAGAGTACTTGTGATGGCAGGAGAGCTTGCAGTTGTGCAATATGCTTTAAAGTTTGCAGAAAAAGAGACTCTACACACTAGTAGACATTCACATTTTCAGCACTCTCCAGTGATAAGGTTTTACAGTCCTTCCCATAACATTATCTATTAGTAGCCACAAAACATCCAAGCAGAACAAACAGTTTTAAAGGAACAAAAAAAAAAAAAAATGCTCAGAGCAACATGTTTTGCTTCTGATCCATCACACAGTAGACCAGAGAAGTGAGATGGGCCCTGTAAAATATATCATCCCGGTGATACATGGGGCAGGGGGAGGCACACCCAGAAGGACACATCTGACCAAGTCAGGTTTCAGGGCATACTTGTTCCATTGACAAGTAAAAACATTAGTTGAAAATATCTTGGTGCTCTAGCTCTGCTCTGAAAAGGATCCTCAGAAGCAGATCACCTTTAGAGTGCCGTGAATTATTTGTCCAGGCGCTTCTCTGGGAGGAATTCAAAGGAACCAAGGATTTGGCTTGAGAATCTCAGCTTGCCCCCATGCCGGAGAGCTCTGCTCCATTTCCCCGCAGTTCTGGCAGGCTTGCAGGGACATTCATTGGGATGAATTTCAACCTGTGTGTGTGGCATCCATGCATTTCCTCCCTGCTGTACCAGTGCACCTCTGTTAATGCCCAGTAACACCATAATAACTCAGAGGAGCACCTCCAGTGCCCGATGTTGTATGCAGGCACAGGGAGGGAAAATCCCTGTCTGCCAGACGTTTCAAGCCGGGGAGAGGCAGTGAACAGAGACAGCTTGCCCTCATTTTATGAACAAAAGGTTGGCTGTACCCCTTTGGATATGAACCGGATGGTAATTAAGAACCCGACTGACTTTTTAGACACTGGAGTAAAGTCTTTTGAAAAGCTCAGGGGTTTGGTCTGTTGTAATCAATTAAATTGATAGCTACTCACAGCAAATCTGGGCCATCGCCAGTGAGCTGCTGTGGCTCAGGAGGAGCGACTGTAGAGCTCCTCTTCCCCAAGGCGAGTCCATCTGCAGAAGGGATAAGATGTGCAGAATGGCTCAGTTGTCCTGACTCCATCCCTGATGATGCTCATGCTGGGTATTGAGTAGAAGCAGGCTTAGATCAACCCCGAATAGCACGGAAAATCCTATCTTTTCTCTTTGAATAAACAACAGCCAAACTAAGACAGCTCACGCTGTTTTAAAGCACCATAAATATTGCTGAGTTTGCAAAAAGTACTGGCGAGCTCTCACAGAAATCACTGGGACACTCTGGAGCTCACGAAGGGCAAAACCTGAGTAGAGGAGTGGCTTTTGGTCCATACAATCTGCTTATAAACACTCTGTTGGATTGGAGCTACTAGAGAAACCATGACCATGTAAAGCTAGCGAGCACCTGGTCACCTGGGAGGGAGGAGGAGGAAAGAGCGAGGTCCCAGTCTAAATTATTTGTACATCGTCCCTGTGGAGAAAGAGGCTCCAACATGAGCTGAACCCTAATTAGGCACGAAGGAAACTTGTGAACATCCTAATCCATGCAAAACATTTCAATCAGAGTTCACACCACATTAGACATCAGAGAATCAAAAGACAAGGCACAAATCCCTGAGAAGCAGCTTCAGTATTTCCACTGCTTACAGAAGTGTTTGTTTTAGATTAGTGAGAATCTTTTGAGCAAGGGCTCCCATTTGCCTGTTTTGCTGCATCAACTACCAGGACATTTATGACAGCATACAAATAATACATAGCAGTGATTAATAAATAATAAAGTGAAGCATGGTACAGACGCTGAGCTGAATCCATTTCCTCTCCTGAAGTTCTGCAGCAGAGTCAACACTTGCAACTGCATTTCAGAAAATACACTATTTGTACAAAAGTTGAAAAGTACCACTGTCATAATTAGATTTTCCATTAGGCTTGTCTGGCATAATTAAAAATGTAATTTCTCTGTAAGCACATAGCAGTGCTCTAGGAAAAGGGTGTCACTACTTATTAAGGGCATATGCAGGTACTTTAGCTAACCACATAAATTGATTAAGTACTAAACTAGGCTATGGAGTCTAATTGTTTTGAACAAATACGTACTTACTGCATGTGAAAGGACACATTGCCTTGCCTGTTGGAAAGCATAATTTTTTCCAGCAACTACTAACTTTACTTCTGAATGCCATTTAGCTCTGTTCTCAGCTCCAGGTACCCAAATGTGTCCTGCGGATGCCACTTGCAGTGTTATCAGGCAGCAGCAGTTCTTGAAGCTGAACAACTTGGATGAATGCGAGAGCGTGGCAGGACACCGTGGGCAGGACCGGGATGTGCCCCTGTCCCTCCGCGGCTCCAGGTGAGCCATGTAGCCACTTTGGGCGTCTATTTGCCCTCTGCAGACCGCAGGTTGCAATAGCTTAACCTTCCTTTGCAAAGTACTGGCTAACACTCCTCCCCATGTATTTCTTACTGAGACTTCCAAAGGAGCAGAAGGGAGCCAGTTGTTAAAATCAGATAAGCTCTTCTGAAATTCCTAACTGCTATTATTAGCCAGAATTGACATATTTTTACTCAAGCAGGCAGTTGTGGTTTGCGTGAGCCCAAGTTAGGACTTAGTGGTCTGCTCTTCACAGGCGTGTGGGACACTCCCAAGTCCTCAAAAAGTCTTGGAGGAGCCTCTGAAAAAAACCCCACAGCTTATATTTCCAGGAAGGATTTCTGCCGTGTTTGCAAAGTCCTAAAGCAGCAGCACTGAAACGATGAGCTATGGGCCTCTGCAGCCGCTCGGGACAATTCACCCAGCTCATAACCAGGCAATTGCTTGCCCACCATCTCAGCCCCGCTTCTGACATGGAGACGGGCAGGGAGCCGGCACATAACACACAAGTGCAATGCAACTGTTCACCTGGGTGCAGCTGATCCGGTGCTGTCCCAGCAGTACTTGAGGAGCTCAGGGAGGAAGCAGAGCTTCCCAACATGAACTTAAAATACAGCTGATACAAGAAAGAAGTACCTGTCAGGCTGGTAGGATTTGAAACAATAAGCCTGATTCCCCGGCACTGTGATTTCCTACTGTTGTGCTTGCATAAAGTCATCTTAGCTTTTCCTGCTAATAAATGAGAAGACAATCTGACCCAGCGCATTCATTGACAAGCTCTGCAAAAGAAACCTCAGGAATATTTTATTCCTCCCACATTAGGAACGTACAGAACATACAGAGAAATTTACCATCACATAATGATCCCTATTATGCAAAGCGAGGCTGACAAAATTTCCATCATTACATCCCTGACAAGTACTCAGAACTGCGGGGGCTTTCAGGCTTTCTTTTGAAAGAAAAAAGACCTGCAAAGTAGCTTTAATATCTTAAATACAGAGCAGGAACTTCGTCCTCTCCCTATTCACAAACACCTTAAATACATCTCCTTCCTTCACAGCTCGTTAATCCCTATTCCTCTGCTCTTCAGACATTTAAATTCTTTCCACAGATCTAACACAGCAAAGGTGTTTATATCATGTTTAAGCAGCACTTGCCAGCTATGAACGCCCCTTATGACCTTACTGGTTTTTGAGTGACCAAAGATCATTATGAAATCAGCCAAGTGCGGTGGTGAGGACCTCACCGGAGCCCGAAGCCCTTGTGCCATTACCAAACCACAATCCCCTGACACGTTTTCTCCTATTTGTGCATCTAAAAATGCCCATCGAATGGTTCAATTATCATTGAAACATTGATTAAAATCCTGAATCTGAAGGACAAGAGAAGGGCAACGAAGCTGGTGAAGGGTCTGGAGCACAAGTCTTATGAGGAGCGGCTGAGGGAACTGGCGTTGTTTAGCCTGGAGAAAAGGAGGCGCAGGGGAGGCCCCATCGCTCTCTACAACTAACTGAAAGGAGGTTTTAG
>NW_008795034.1:2782840-2860133 GCF_000699145.1 Aptenodytes forsteri
TGAGGAAAAATTTCTTTACTGAAAGAGTGGTGAAACATTGGACCAGGCTGCCCAGGGAAGTGGTGGAGTCCCCATCCCTGGAGGTATTTAAAAGACGAGTAGATGAGGCACTTAGGGACATGGTTTAGTGGGCATGGGGGTGTTGGGTTGACGGTTGGACTCGATGATCTTAGAGGTCTTTTCCAACCTTAATGATTCTATGATTCTATGATTCTATAATAAGCAGATTGGCAGTTATTTAACAACTTGCTCAGCATTATGCTGTTTTAGGGCAGCACTACACATTGCGGGGTGCAAATCTGATCCAGTTACTCTTTGGTTGGAGGCTCCAAAGGGGCCAACCCTGACCCCAAACCTCTGACCGATGACACTGGCAGGTGATTTGCTTTGTCAAGTAGCATGGTCTGCACACACAGAGCTGCCTTCGGCTGCCATTTTCATCTTCCTCATTGCCATTTGAATACCAATATAAGTAAATATCAAAGAAACATGTGTAAGGAGCGAGCATGTGGGCTCATAGGCACAGCATCCACTGGCTAGTTTGTCTTCCTTGCCTTTTTTTTGTCCTTTCTGTGTGTCCACGTTTTCTCTCCTACCTCAGATCTGCACTTTTGCTACTCTGATTTCCTTACCTGTTCCACCATAGCTATTCAGACCTTCTCAACCTGGGTCTCTTCTTTGCCTCTTTCCAGCCTCCCTAAGCAGCTTTCTTTCCTCTGCTGCTCAGCAGAGGAAAGAGCAGAGACTGAGAAAGTTAATGAACATCACATCGGGGTTACTGCTTCCAGCACTCTCCCCTCTCCCGCACGCTGCGGGCCAGGCACACACGTGAGCCCCAGAGCAGTAATTAAGGGATTTTAGGAGGATAATGCCCTTGGAGGGCTTCGGCAGATTGACACATGGTATTTCTTCTTAATAATGACTGTCCTGAAACGTATCGGATCCGTGTGCTGCTGTGTTTCCGGCAATTTGTAAGAACTGTTCAATGTGTAGCCAGCTGGAACGCACAACAGCACATAATTGTTCTATTACTGCAGACTTCAATTGTTTCTTTTTTATTCATTAAATTGCCATTTATTGGAAGAAAGGTCCTTTTTTTAGATGCATTTTTACACAGCTCTAGATTGGACTTGCCAGGACTGAACAAGGGCAGACCTTCCCTTTTCTCACTGTGCTCTTGGAAGGAAAATGGGGAGCACAAATGCTGGAATTTTGTTTTTTAATGGAGATGTTGAAAGCCTTTTACATTCTGCATTGGAACAAAAACGAGGCCTTTTGAAACGTTGCATGGGAGTCAAGGGAGAAGGCCACCCACGCTGACCATGGGAGAGGCGAGAGCAAGGGTCTGCTTGGCAGCAGCCCTGAGTGTGTCTCCTTTGAACCAAGAGAGCACCCACGGACTAACGTTAGGGAAAGAAGGACTGCTATTGCGAGAAGCCACACAGGGCAAGGGAGAAAGCCAACTGTCTGGTGCTTACGGTGCTCACCTGGAAGTCAGGAGACGTGACGACTTGCACTTAGGTCCCAAGTGAGTGCCCAGATGGGAGATCGTGGCCTGAGTCTTTGTTTTAGACCGGCACTTCCACAACAGGCCAGGAATTTCTTGAAAAAAGGCTCACCAAAGCCCAAGAAACATATCCCAAGCAGACTTGAAAAGCACTGTAGAACTGACTGCACTATCTTGAGAACCGTTTCCCATACAATCAGAATTATCTTGATTTGCGAGTGTTTTACACAATACAAGAGCCAAACCCCAAACCCAGGAACCCCAGGTCCAAGATTCCTAATTCTTATTTCAACTGTTGTTCCCCCAGCTGAAGAGCAGAAAGTGGACATTTTAATCAGTGCATTCTGGTCAGATCACACTACCTGGCAAGCTGAGACTGACCTATACTTCACTCTACAACCGAAAAGTGAAACATCACATTAAATTGTATATACAGGAGGAAATTCCTCTTGCTCTCCTAGCCTTTCTTTAAGCTATTGAAATGGCTTAAAAAAAAAAAGCAAGACGTAATTGTTTCCTGTGCAAATGTTGTGCCAGACTTTATTTTTATGGGCTGTATTTATTGACTTTAGCTATTTTTCCAGTATGCTGCACAGCGTTAGACTTGGCACGAAGTCCTACAAAGTGAAATAACATCTCTGAAAAAGTGGGAATTCTCATTGTTTGGCATGGTCAAAGAAAACTCCAGCCAAGCAAACTTATGACCTTCTCTCATGTCAGACTCAAACCCAGGCCAGGCCAGCCACTAGATCAGACTCTTCATTCCTCTGAAGTCATGAAAAGATCCAAATCTGGGGGTCTGATCCAACACCTAAGTGAAGCCATTTGCCCCCATCTGCTCTACTCCACACCTCCCTAAGAGCACCTATTTGTCAATGCAATTACAAGCAGAGATTTGTACCTTGTGCAGATACCAGTTTGTTTTCAGGGGAGCAAAACAAGACACCCAGCCTCACCAGGAGCCATTAGTGAGTTAATTGCAGCTCTTTAAGAGTTAGGTCTTAATGTGCCCATCAACTCCAGGCACTTGCTACACTTCCCGGGATTTTGTATGCATCTGAGACAGATGTCTCCGAGGCAATCAGAAAAGTCCCACAGTACACACTGAAGAAGACAGAAGACAACTGAAGAGATTTATGTTGGATGGAATGACAAGCTCAAGAGTTTAACTGCACATGGCATTTCTGGAAGCTTGCCAGCTCCAAGTTTAGTGTGTTTTGTGTACTTCACTCATAACTGTTTATTGTGACAGGTAAACACTTGTTTTGAAAGCTTGCAGGCGTACTATTAAAACAGAAGTGTTCCTGACATAGTCAAGCTGTGCTGTCAAATGTTTATCTTTTGAATGATGAATGCTGGCTTTCCTTTTCGTTCCTCTCAGTCTGCGTGGAACAGATTTGAACAGTCTCTCCCAACTTGTTTGGGCTCATTTCACCTGGGGGACATAGCTAAAAGCCGATGGGCCAGAGAGCAGCCCCGTAATTATAAGCCCCTATGCCAATAAATGAAGGTGATGCAGAGAACAAAGGCGGAACAATAGGGTAAGCAAGAGCAAGCTCAGTGCCGGGTCTGTCTGCAAATGCAAATGCAGATGTTGAGCTTTAGAAAATATACTAGACTAGAGCTCAAAAGAGAGGGCTATTCCCAGCCCTTAGAGCATCTCAGAAGCACATATTTCACAAGTCAAATTCTGGAGACTTATGCTAACTAAAAAAGTTAGAAGCAACTGTAACAAATTTTTCACAATATTGTTTTTTACTCTTTTTTTTTTAAGAAACTAGAAAATCTGGAAACAGTTAAGTCACAGTATTGGATGCATACATAGCCTGTGAAACTGCAATCACAAAAGTTATTGGCAAAAACGAACAGAGAGTCTTATGGGTGAGAATTAAAATTCTCCACTTGGTGCAAATATGCCTTCTACAGAACCAGAAGAAAAGCCTGTGAAAAAAAGACAGTAATTTCTGTGTATCTTAGTGTAACTGCATATGTTAAAAGGCTGTGGAATTCAGCAACGACCCCATGGGCTTTCAAGTGGATTTCAGGTATTTCACAGTGTGTCAGTTATAGATTGAGACATAAGACTTTGGGGAAAAAAGTACAATCTTTGATGAGATGAAATAGCATCAGATTTCCATGAAAATGCAAATGCTTAATGAATTAATTGCTAGTGCAGTTCTGTTTCTTCTTTGTTCTGTTGCAGTGATACTTCAACCATGGGTTTGCTGACCCTCACTGGGAGTAGCACTGGGGCCGATTCAACCAGGACCATTGTAACGGCTACCTACTGGGAGCACATGGACGAGAATGAGAATCCATAATTAACGACTGATTTGACGAAAACAGTCTTACACAACACGTAAGCCATGGAACTGCCCGCCACAGGAGGCATCGGAAGCGTTCATCTCACGCAGGAGTCAAAGGAGGATTGAGTATTCGTCAGGATATTGAAAATATTAGGGATCACCAGAACAAAAAAAAAAAACCTGCTTCCAAAAAGACGTTAAACAGAGAAGTGCAAGTGCTTAGACAGTATCTAATTACAAGGGGAAAAGAAGAAACCAGCATCACCAAATCTGTAAATTCAGTAGGTCCATGTCCCAGCTTACTGTACAGAGGTTGGCCGTACAGAAAAACTTATACACTAAATCAGGCTATTTCAGCAGAAGGTGGAACTGGGACTTTACTGCCTAGGGAGACACATACATTATACCTTTGATCCATACTTAACACAGAGAATTTGTGCAGGGTTGTTACTCAGTGGAGGGATCACTCTGAACCCATTACGGAGCGCACACATTGCATCCCTCTGGCAGGAACATCTGGTGACCCATAAACCAGCCAAAGCACCGGAGCTGTGGCAGAGCTGCTCAGGCAGGTTTATTTACAGCACATCAAAACTCCAGCCGGCAGCTCAGGCAGGCAGGCGCTCCTGTGGGGTGCCACCACCTGCCGAGTAAGGAGGGCTGAGCTCGCTTCGCCCGACTTGGAGCCTTCTCCAACGGTTTGTGTTGCAGATCCCTTGGTCTGCGTTGTGCAGGGGAGAAGGGGCTGGGAGTCAGGGAGACAGCAGGGAGAAAAACCCAGGGAAGGGATATGGTGGGAGCCGGACTCTGACTGGTACTCCAGCTCCTCACAGTTTTTGGATGAGCAGAGTGAGTCTGTGTGGCATAGGTGCTACACGCCATGTTACCGCTACGGAATTGGGTATTTAAGGTCCTAAAGTCAGATTTACTTTTTCATCAAACCATGGCCCTAGTAAGGGGAGCAGTTTAGACAAGGGGTGAACAACCACTAGCCCAGTATTTACCTCTTTGATTTGCTCTTTCAGCCTAAAGTATTTTCCCTTTCTTTCCCCCTTAAAGCTGTTTCTTCAGGTGTGGATGTAGCATGACATCTAAATATAAATCATCACAAGCTGCTGCTAACTTCAATGCATGTGAGGAGTTACCACACCAGGGCCAATTCCTTGGGTGCTGAGCATCCTCCCCGCTCCAAACCCTGCTGAAGTTTGTACAGAAACGGGCTGGCTACAAAGGGGCTTCTGTCTTTCCTTCCCCCCATATTTAGTGATCCACAGAGCAAACTATTTCATCATTTTTCTCCTAATGAAAAGCGTACTGTGTCGTGTGCAAAACAAGAGGTGATCCCTGCACTGGGAGTCTATGCTAACTATTGCTTTTGTCCTGTCAAATAAAAAGCATATGAAAAAGGCAGTAATAAAAAAAAAAAACATTAAGACTCACACAAGGCTTGTTAAATGATTTAAATCTTCATAATGTATAGCATTTTCCTGGTAATTAAGTTCGAACATTGAGTTGGGCTAAATGCTTACTACTGTTAGATAACACTTTAAATGCTCCCTCACACGCTGGGATTTTTTTTCTTTACTACAGCCCTGACAATCGAAGGTAGTTACTTTGAAAAGCTCAGGAATTGCTTCCTATTGATGTACAAAGTCCACCTCACACTCACCTTACACCACTGCACAAGCTCAGTCAGCCCCCAACTCTTGTAAAAAGAGATCTGGTTGGGATATACGGCTTCTTTGTCAAAAAGAATGGAAAACTTGGAAAGAGAGGGGGAGAGAGGAGGGGAGAGGAGAGGAGTTGCATGTTTACGTGAAGTGGGAGGAAAAGGAGGTAGATGCTCTCTGCTCATGTTTCTATTTTATTTTTCTAAAGTTTGCACTGAAAAACAATTTCAAGAGAAAGTCCTGACCTGCCCTGGTAACAAGCTATTTGCCCGTAAGCCAAGATCAATGGTTGTCCCCAGTTTCTTTCCCACTTCTTCCTCCCTCTTCCTGCTGTTTTTGCCCTCCTATTTATCTGCTCTTGGTCTACACATTCCAGCTTTTGTTCTCAGCTCTTTCTTGCTTTCCTGCCCTCTCAGCATTCAGTTACATCCAGCTACACTACCTAACACGTTCTTTACAAAACAGTGCTTTTTATTAGAAAAGCCTGATGCCTTCTACTCAGAAGTACAAAATTCAGATGGGAAGGTTTGATCCCATGCAGTAAAAGACAACCATCACACCTACCTATGTAATCCCATCACTCACAAGCCCATCTGATCCGTGTGTTGTCCAATTTAGACTGCAATCACATTTAATGTTTTGTTTTAAACACAACCAGGTCAAGGCAGTATTGCAAAATAACTAGGTAAATAGATGTGATGCACACATAGGCTTTGGAATTTTGGTCAGCTAACCTACAAAGCCCCAGTAGGTTAATTGACATTGCTAACTCTTGCTTGGCAAGGGAAAAAATATTTAGATAGTCAGTGAATGCTTCAGGTGAACACAAAAAAATTCTCGAAATTTAGGTCTATTTTAAAAATCCTCCCAGGCTGGCTTCATATATCATCCAAGTTGAAACTGTTCTCATGATATATTATACATGGAGACTGCACTACATCATCAGAGTTCTGACACTGCCATGTTCAGGGTATGCTAGGATACAACGTAATGAATTACAACAGCGGACATTGACAAATACACTTTAGGGGAAGTTTAAATTAATTTTTTTAGCTGCTTGCAGTTGGCTTAGAAAGTAAGTTTTATTAAGTAAACTAGTGGGAGAGTGGGAAGATTCAGAGCCCTTGAGAAAGGGAATGGCAGAGCAGAGAGAACACAGGACAGAGAGCAAGGAAGCAATTCCAGCTCCGAGATTAACATGCTCTGTGATTTTGGAAAAGTCAGCTGGGCCGAATCCTGATTGTGCTCGCCCACAAACATGCAGCTCTGCTGAAGCACCCGTGTATCTGGATCAGACACGGATGCCAAGTTCATAGGCGCAATCCCACGTCTGTGGATTGGACATCAAACAATTCCCACTGACTTCAGTGGGGTAATGTATTGTTGCAAGCACCTGGTATCCAAGGCGTATCAAAGGGATGCAGCAGTTGGGCTCTCACCTGGAAAATTCATAAGCATCCAGTGGTTTGGTTTTTTTTTCCATAAAAATAAACCAGTAATAACAATAAGAAAAGGATAAGGTACAGCTGATAAAGCCAAACAAAAAAACTTTTCATGAGAAGCAAAAGCTAGTGCCTTCAAGAAAGCCCAGAATACTAAACACCTTTTCCCTCTGAAGGTATCTTTTGTCATTTCATGGGGAATCAATTAACCACAGTGTCTTATTCAGGTAGACTTTAGATTAGTACCATATCCCTTCACTATAGATAATTAACCTCCATTTCTGAATTAGCAGCAAAATAAGCCAGTTATTAGTTTTTATAATGACTAGAACTCAATATTTTGGGTAGTTAAACACCCAAGAGTTTAAATTAAAATAGACATCTGACAGAAATCCCTAAAGTGTTCTTCAGATCATTAATACTATAAATTCCACAGTAGATTGAACTGACAATGTTCCCTTTTCCTTCTGGAGCACTCCAAAGGGATGAGCTACTCCCTCGAATCAGCATTCAGTTTGATCTCTGAAATAATCTCTCCTTGATACCTAAAGCCTCAAGGCCAACAGCATAGTTAAACTCATATCCTCCTCTTACCAGAAGTGTTATGTCTAGTGAAGTGAGAAAAAAAAAATATTAGAAAAGCCTACTTTCCTGCTCTACCTACAGACTGCTCCATACATTACCAAGACAAACTGATGCTCACATCCTAGAGCAAAATCTTGGCTAGGGTCACAGCCCGGGGCAGCAGTGCAGAGAGCGTGCTGGGGGCAGGGGGAGACTGTGGAGCTGTCACTGCCTCCTGGGCCATGGGGAGAGAGCGGGCTGTGCACAGCTCCCGTGCGATCCTAAATGAGCGATTGGTCTCTCCACACCTCAGGTCTCCTGCAGTGGAAGTGTGGGGCACAAGGGCAAGAAGCACGTCCATGAGGCAACGGGGCTCAAAGATCTTGAGGAGATGCTGCTTTATCCCCCTGCCCCACAGCTGTATCCTCTCTGTGTGTCTCATCCCTGGGAGATGCTCTTGCTCAGCATCCTCAACCCGTGCTGAACACTGCTCGCCACCAAAAAGCCTTTCTAATACCTAGCCTGCGTCACTTTTGCTGTAAAAGGAACTTATTACTTGATGTCCTACCTATATTTGCCTTTTCTTCCCACCGACACGACACTGAGACTTGCTGAACTTCTGGTCCAGCCTTTACTTTCCTCTACTCATCAGTTCCCTTTCTGCAGAACCGCTGCCTCTTCCTCATCCTCTGTGCATTGATTATTCCAGACCAAGTTTCGTGCCTTGCACTTTTCTCTAATTTAATTCCCTTTTTTTTTTCCCCCAAACCATTTCTGCAGTTTGTTGAACTCATTTGAATTCTCATCCTGTTGTCCAATATATTTGCAGTCCCTCCTAGCTTGGTGGCATCTGTAAATTTAATAAGCATACTATCTATTCCATCATCCAGGTTATTAATGGAAATGTTGAACAGAACCGATTGCCTCCCTCCTCCCCAAGCTTCAGTCAGTCTGTCTGTCCCTTTTAAGGGTTTGCAGGGGATATTTCTACCGCAGAGAGGTGGAGGTACATCTAACACTGACTCCTGTGGAAACTGTTACATCTCCCAGTGTGGTCAGTGAGTCTCAAAGGCGGCAACACAAATCCTGAATATGCTGCTCAGTGCACTGCAGACCTTACCAGAGGTGTGCTTTATTCCATTTTAGCTCCAGCCAGCTATGCATAACACCACAAAGGAAAGAAAGAAAGAATAAAAGCTCTAGGGATTGTCCCGCTGCACATAAAATGTGTATTCTAAGAGAAATGAATGTTTACCTTCCCATTTATGTGAATCAATTAGCAATAAATATCCCCAGGGCATAGAAAAGACTAACACGGATAACAAAGGATATGCCCCAAATAATGGAGGATTAGAAAAAGGCATACACAAGTAATAAAATGTCAGCTACAGATGCCACTTGAGAATATTGCAAAACAGAGAAGAGTAAGTAGCTGAAGAAGGAAAGAAAACAGAGGTGACGAGAAGATTGCAGTAGCAGTAAAGATAAATGACGAGCGCACTTTTTGAGTATATATACTAGAGTTAAAAGAGTTCAGTGTAGAGACAGGAAGGTCTCCAGGAGAATAGAAAGGTAATTTATAAACAAAAGAGGCAGATGGGGCTTCTATGCCCAAAAATAAGTCCCTTTTTTTCCCAGTTCTATCGGTTGCTCTAAGAAAAGATATTACTTTTCCCTACAAACCTTACCTCTTGACAATATCAAAATAGAAAGATATATTTGCCCTGGCACTCTGAAAGGACAATGGGAAATAGGTGCCGAGAGCCTAGAGAGGAAGAAACATTTTAAGAATGAAAAAGGACCAGAGTTAGAGCTTCTCAGGAATTACATTTTATCTCATGAAAAATGTCACCAAAAAGGAATAAAGATTGGTTCCCCTTTCTCAATAGCTCTATTTTTGCCAGAATGTTTTTATCAAAAAATGAAATCTTTTCATCAAAAACCTCTAGGCCCCCAGACAAAACATATGTAGCTTTAAAGAAAACTGAAGTTTCCTATTTGGGTCTTTTAGGGCTTTGTAGCATTATTGCAACACAAATCATGAAGGACGAGCATCTCAAGGCAATTTAATTTTTTTTTTAAAACCCCTCACTAGGCTTTTAATATTGATTTTTGCAGGCTTTTAAGCAAAACCAGTAATAAGAAGTGGAGAAAGGATGGGAGGTGATCTGGCTCCATGCAAGGTGGATGGGAAACGCTGGGGCAGCGGGGGCGCAGGTAGCCATCCGTTGCTGGGCTCAGGTTGGGCTGCTACAGGGGACACTGGCATCTGTAAGACTTGCACTGGCAGCCCTTGGGGAGAGGGCAAGAGGACACAGACCTCCTAGGTGTGGGCAGCAGTCTAAAAGCAGGGACCAGTGCTTTTTGGTGCCAGGTTCACCTCTCCATCAGCATCCTCCTCTTTGGGATCTGGTCCTCCTTTGACATCCCCCTTCCCGCAGGCTCCATCTGGCCTTGGGTCGCTCCCAGCTCTTCTTCTCCTCCCTGCCACTATTGCTCTGGACCAGCAACATCTCATCCTGGGCTCATCTGTCCCGCCTGGCACCTCTCCTACCCAGGTCTTGCTGACAGTAAAGAGCAAAAGGAGTAAACAGGGAGTAAGCCGGGAGGCGAGGGAAGAGCTGTTTTCATTTGGGGAAATTTTGTTGCTGTTTTTGGTTCTCAGCATGTCAGCGGAAACTCAAGGCTTGTCAGGAGGCTGCTCCCAATCCAGTAATTACTGGAGGTGCCTCTAACTCGGCCCTGTCTTGATCTTACACTGTGTGATCATTTTATTATTCAGTTTTATTTTATTATTCAGTTTGATTTGGCAGCTGCCTGAGAAACCTAAGGCTACTGAAGCTGTGTATTTTAAGATCTTTAAAATCTGTTGATACGAATTCTTTTAAAGTCTTCGGGCCTTAGTCAACATTGTTAATTCTGAAGCTCCAGCCCATCAACTTGGCAGGACACTTCACACATGCATGCACACACGTACGCGCGCAGCTCAGCAGCAGCTTAAACAGGGATCTCGCTGCAGAAGCCATGATTTTTCCTCTGGCTCACAGCCAGCCCGACTCAGGGGCATCGTCCGAGGGCTTCAGCGGAGACAGAAAAAGTTCAGGCATTTGGACAGTGCTAGAACCGGGCACTTAGAGGAGAGAAAACATTATTCCCATTAGGAAATTAAAAACAAAGAAACAAACAAGCCCCGTTTACTGCACAACTCCCTTTTGCTCTGGTGGGGATATGGGTGCTAACCTGCTGGTCCTTCCTCCAAGGCATGTAGTGAGTGAGACTTTCTTGGCCACGGCAAGCATTCTCTCTCTCCCTCTGTCAGACCAGGGGGAATTTTGGACCCTTCTCCAGGTGGAGGCTGTCCCTCTGCAAGGATCTAAGCAAACGCCTCACCTTGCTTTATTGGGTCCTTGGATCTCATCTCTTCAAGGGAGAGATTTGCAGATTGTTTAAGGTCCACGTCTGATTTCCTTCGGTACTTTGATTTCAGATTACTCACCCTCCTCTTGGCCTTTTCATGATCAAAACTAAGATCCAGGTTCCCCCCTCTGACTTCAAACAGTTTTAATCCTGCCTCCCTAACATCTATTTTCCTTCTAATTCCCTGAAGAATTTCTCTTCTGGGATCACCCCTGTTCACATTCTCTTACATGTTCAAAGTCCTTCACATTCGTCTTTCATCCATGCCGCGCTCCCCTATCACAGACTCCTCTGATTCCACTTCTTCAAGGGCAGCGATGTGGATTTTCATCTGCAACTTTAACAGGTTAGAAGAGCTGGATCCTCACTGCTGCTCTGTGTTCACACATCAAAGGGCCAAAGAGAGCCCAGGAGACAATTCAGCTGCTTGTGTGGAGGCTTAGCCAGGGCTCTCCTGCTCAGAAACTCTGCAGCGGTGCAAAAGGCCTTGTCCATACACAGAATCACTCCTGAAGTGTAGCAGGGGTTGGCATCCAGCTTGCATCTGGCAACCACGGCACAGTAATCTCATCTGCTGTCCACTGGTGGACGCTGGAGGTCTTGGGGTGGCGGTCACTCTTTGTTAAAGACAGGAGAGAGACTCAACCACTCAAAATACATTTGTTTTTATCTGTAGGACTTGGTGTTTCCTTTAATACAGCCCTGCGATGTTGTCACCTCATAGTCAGCAGGTTGAGAAGGTACCTGTCACTACTAAATTACTACATACTGTTATGTGGCTTTGTTTAACTGTTGTCATTAACTTCACATTTCAATGCTGTAATTAGTCCTTTAATTAGTCCTCACTTTGCTGCCAGCAGTGCTCCCCATCTCTTCTAGGCTTTCCAATGACAAAATCCCTCCTGTGGTAGCTCCTGGTAGGTGTCTTCTTTCATAGCTGAAGGAGTAGTGGCCCTTGAGCCCCATGTTACCTGCAGGTCTGTGCTCTGCTACAGCTCATACCAGATTTGGCTGTAGCTTTCTCATAGCTTTGCCACTGCTCTTCTTCAGCCTTGCTGGCTTGGAGCGGCTGCAGCTGGCTCACCAGACTGTCCTGCGGCGGTGGTAGCCCTGGGCTCTGCCCTTGTCCCTGTGCTGAGCAGTGGAGACTGTCCACACCAAGGTTTCCTCAGAGCTCTCACTTCTCTCTGTCTGCACCGTACTGCCCAGACCCTCCTGTTTCCTCCATTATAAAATCACGTTATAGGACAGTGCGTGGTGTTACATAGTTCCCTTTAAATGTGATTACACATTTTTCTAGCAAAGGGTCTCTAACTCCTAGCCCAACAGTGGGGCCATCACCATTTTTGCTCCTGCTGGATGTTCTAGCAATGGCAGGCCATCTAGGTGAGGACCAGCCCTTACACAAACTGCAGCATCAAATCCCCGTTTCCTCTGATGTTCCCGTAGGATAATGCCCAAGGGATGGCAGAAATCAGTGATAGCCCAAACCAAACCCAAGAGCTCTCCCATAAGGAGTCATTCAACATTTGTTTACAAGAAACAGATCTGCATCATTTTGCGGTGCAGGGAAGCTGGAAGGGAGCACAAGGGGGCCAGGCAGTTGGGAAGGTTTGTGCCAGCCCTGCTGGAGCTCTGCTCGCAGCTGGGCAGCTCACCTGCAGGAAAGCAAGGAAGCACATCCCAAGCCTCACCACTGTCCCTGAGGAGCATCTTCCTTGCAAAACCTGTTTTCAGACTAGTTCCCCCTCCAGATTTTAATACCCAGTCGATTCACTTCATCTTATACCTTTGAAAATATTTATTAGGGGTGCTTTCAAGATAAGGTAGTGCTCACATTCCAGTGTTAATATTGTTTTACATCACTTCTCATCCATCTCCTTTCTCGTCCTAGCGCTTGGGTACTTTCCAGTAGTGAATTAAGTAACATGCCTAATATCTGTCATGCACGGCTTGTTCTTCCTCTTTTATGATAAAAAGGACTCCAAATATCTAAGTATGAAATCTCCCTTTCCATCAGGATATTATTTTTTTTTCCAGGAGACATCCTCCTGGTAACTTGGCATATTAGCCAATCAGAGCTATAGTATTATTCCTCTAGGCCATTTTTCTTCAGTGTGGAGGCATGTATATATGCATTTGGAAAAACAAAAGACAACTCAACCTGCTGTTAGAAGAACTAACAACTTCTAGGGCTATGATGCCTCTTGGCAAATCTTTCCCTTTAGGAAGTGCAAGAGAGCTGCCAGCTCAGCATCCACCATCGTTAATAGTGCCAGGCTTTAAAGCAGTGCTTCTGAGTTTGCACCTGAGCCTTGCTTACAAATAAGATGGCTTTCTGTTCAATAAGCACCTAATACAAAGCCACTGGTTTTCTTTCATCTCCCTGTTGACTTCATCACATCTTGGGTGAGGCCCCTAACTTGTCAGACAACTTTTGATGTGTTCAGGCACCTAAGACAATTGCAATCAATGAAGGTTGGACCTGCAAGTGTTTTGGAATAAGCCTGTCTGCATTTTGGGGGCCCAGATACCTTTCAAGATCTGGCCCTAAGTGATTCATCCACTGGAAGTCTATAGCTCAGCCACGCAATTAATCCAATTCTGCTAAGTTTTGGTCTGGTGCTTTAACCTCCAAGACCATTCTTTCTCCCTGATAATACAGATGGCAGAGAAAAGCCGTTTAAAGGATGAGGCATACTGGATAAGGAGGAGACCAGCCTAGCAAGTGTAATGGAGACTGGGGTAGCATAAACTTTAAATACTTTGAAAATCATTAGACTAACAGTGTGTAAATGTATAAAACCAGTCAGTCTGCACATAGCTCACAAATTTGCTATCGCTGGTCAATTGGAATCCCGGAGAAGTCGACGTTACGAGCCCTAATGCATTGTATTTAATGCTGCAGTGGGGCTCAATGTACTAATTACATGTAAGTTTTCCAAGATTTCTGCCGGGAGTATTTCACAGAAAAGATAATTGTTCTTTGGGGGGTTTCAGCACTGGTTTATTTAATTATGTTGGAGTTTTCATATATATTGTGAAAATGCTAGCAGAAAGAAAACTGTCTTAGCCAGATGTAGAGTATACTGGGGAAAAGTAAAGCAGAAAAAGATTTTGGGAGGAGGCTGAAGATGATCCTGGCTGCTGAGGGCATTCAGGAGCTTGGAAGGGACCACATGAAGAACAGATGTAACCTGTAACAGGATCCTCAACTTCCCAAACAGCACTGATGTTTCCTAGAGTATTATCCGGGGGGGGTGTGGAGGGAGCAGATACCAGCTGATAAACCCCTGACAGCACTAAAGAGGTATGGTGTAAGCACCTTCCTCAGCATCAGGTAGAAGAGATGGAAATGCTGCTAAAATCTGACATTATTTACCCCAAGGAATGTCTGGAAAGCTTTGGGCACGTTCTGGTTTGATCCAGGTGTGCGCTCGTCTTCCTCTCCTTCCTCCCTACCTACCACGTAAGCCTGAAGCAAAGGGGTCTCTCTTGTGTTTATATTTCACCCAGTCTTGTGGAGTCTGTTTTCCTCCTTCCTTCTCACTGCAGTTACTAACCTGAATTAAGAACATCCAGGGTGGAAGGAGAAAATGGCAAGTCACAACGGCTCACTGGTGAGAGACTAAATGGGACATCAGTCTCCAACCTTGACTCAGGGTTACCTATATTAAAAGTACTGCCACATGGCAGACATCAGAAGCTACTAATTGCAGCAGCAGCAGCTCTCACAGAGGGGAACTTCCCAAAATAGCACCGCTTTTGCATTGCTACCATAAAAAAAAAAAAGTTTTAAATTAAATCTGCTTGCAGTCTGTCATTCATGCAAAACTAGCCCTAGAAAGGTCTAGTCTGATAAATATTTCACTTAATGTGTCTCAAAGAGTTTCAAAGTTGTGGAAGCATCTTAATTCCACATTCTCAAAATGAAACTTTTACACTTCTAACTTTCTGTTTGAAATAACTTTTTTAAAATTTTGTCTTCATTTTACACCAAAAAAGAAGCAGTTTAAGGGATGTCAAAGGTAAGAAAAGCATTTTGGCTCAACTGAAGGAAAGGTTTCTGTTGACCTGATCTGAAAGAGATTTCTTTTCTTCATTCATAAAATTCACAAATCGGACTTTTGGGAGGAATCCTGGAGCGGGCTGGGAAATCCTTTGAAATCACCTAACTTCCCACGAGCTGGGAAAAATATCCTAATCCTCACTACAAGAGACTGAAGAAACATTTTGACAGGCAGCCTTTAGTCAAGGGTAACAGAAGTGATTGCTGCTGTCTCTTGCTGTTTCAGAAATAATCCACAAGAAACTCATGGCTGCCAATGAGGAACAGCTGTTCATTAAGAGACCCAGTCAAACTGATAGCATAAAAAGCTGTTTTCTGCCAAATTCAAGGGGAATACACCACAGAAACACCTTTCATACCATGCAGGCAGCTTCTACGTTTTCAAAAAGCAATATCTATGCCAATTTCACCGAGGTCATAAAACCAATCAATTCTTTTTTGACTCCCACCAGCGTAAACTGAAGTCAGTCGGATTCAGCATAATTCACTTCTCTCTTACAGCTCACAAGACAGTTCCTTAAACAAATGGTAGCGCAGGCTAATAAAAGAGAGCAGTAATAATAATGAATAAACTGCTCATTAAAATAATAATACTGCTATCACTAAAAGAATAATGAAAACCTCTTTTACATAATTCTACTTGCCCTGGTTATTCTGTACAGAGCGATACAGGAGCTTGGACAAGGCATCCGAGGCTCTAGTGCCCAGCTAACCTTTCATTCAAAGAGCGCTCCCAGCTCACACTCCTATATCCTGTTGGCTTCACCTGCTTTTCCACTTTTTAATTAGTCCTTTCAACTAAAGCCACCTGAACTCACTTGTTTTCTAGATACTGAAGTTTTGTCTCTGCCCACCCTCCCCTTTTCCTATTCATACTCAGTGCTTTGGATAAATTTTTCCTGAAAACACCACGTCTCAAATGAGAGTGACATTCTGTATTTAAGGGTAAATGAAATATTTAACGCCCTGTTTTAAAAAATAAGTGCTATGTTAGCATATGAAAAATGAAGCAAGCATGAATATTTGTAATCCTGGATGTACTGACAATCCACTCAAGGCTGCGTACCTGCAAAACTTAAATGAGTTTCAATTGACTTATCTCTCAAGGTTTGACTGAGCAAAGACACAGGCTCAGCTGCAGCTGGAGCCAGCAAGTCTTTGCCTGGGGAAGGGAGGACTTCAGGACTTGGCTCTGAACACAAAGCATTCTCGAAACACATTTACATTAACCGTAGGCCTTTCAATCCATCCTAAAACCCAAAATTGTACTCGATTTTCCTGACAGCCCTGCTTCCATATAGCTGCATTAATGAGCATTCAGTTTTCAAGAGCTATAAAGAGGCCCTTTGTAACTCTGGTCCTTCACATACGTGGTTATCGTGGCATTTCCCAGTGGTCTGACAGTAAGTCAGAGCAGCACTTCAGAACATCAGGTTTATATACTAGTACGTAAGTGAGTACATCTCCCTTGTACACTACCGAGGGGAGACACACAAGTTCCCCACCCAGATTTTGAGATTCCTATTTTGGCAAAAGCCTCTATCTACCTATGGGTTCACCACCCACCCATGCAGGCTGGTCTCAAGGAGGGTGCAAGCAAGTACTAAGAAGCCAGGAAAACAGTATAAAATAGCTTAGGGCAGAAAGAGAGACCGTCATGCCCAAAGGAAACAGCAAAGAGTGTCAAAACCCAGAATATTTAACCTAAAAACCCAGGATATTTAGCCTATTGAACTCATCAGGAGTTTTGCTTTTGAATTCAGATGAGCTCTCAAACAGGAATTTAGCCAGGTCACCAAGTCCTGACACCAGAACCACGCAATGAATGATGTTTCAGTTTGCTGGCACATGAGAAACAGGGATGGGTTTTCATTTGGCAATAAACTGAAATTATGGGGGTTTTTATGTTGGAGAAACATTTTTTTAAATCCATTTTTTAAAAAATCCATGGCATTTTGGATGTAAAATGTTCCTTTTCAGCTGAAGTTCTCACCCTCTTCTCAGCTTTCAAAAACTGCAGGAAATTTGAAACAAAAGCAGTTTTTAAGAGAACTGAACTATTAGAACAAATATTGAAATGGACTATGGTTTTAGTTTATTCCTCCCCTTCACTGCCCCCCAATAAAGAAATTACTTTATTAAATGTTCAGTTATTTCTTCTTCAGAAATGTTCTCTTAGCGCTGATTAACACAAATTCACCAGAAGATAGCAGATGTCTCAGAACTGGACAAATCTTGACTTCCCCAAACACAAAGGCCTTTCCTAACACCTCGATTTCTTCTCCAGAAATGTTCTCCTAGCTCTGATTAACAAATTAAAAACCCTCCAAATTCACCAGAAGATAGCAGATGTCTCAGAACTGGACAAATCTTGACTTCCCCAAACACAAAGGCCTTTCCTAACACCTCGCTGTGCACAGGATGAATCCTGATCCAGGACTAGCGTTTACTTGCAGTGGTATGAGAAAGAGCGTCAACTCATTAAACCAGAAACCTAAACTGCTTCCTGTGGTGGGTCAGTTTTACTGAAGCCCAGTGCACAGTTTTATCAATATCTGCTTATTTTTACCAGCCTCTGCTTAGCAGGAAGGGATGCACTGACTTCAGCTCGCCCAGCCCAGCCGTTCCCAGCACCTTGCCTGCAGGCCAGGAGCTACAGTAGGCAGAGATCCTTCGGACACCATGCACAAGGTAAGAAATACAATTGCCCAAGAGGAAGGTGGGCATACTCTGCGTGTGGGACCTCGGCAGTGTCTGAGCAGTATTTCCTTGTATTTCTCTGGAGGGGAGTCCAGGAGAGGTGGACTTTCTGCAGCACCCAGAAAAGATCGGGCTTGATCCTGCTTTCTCACCCAAGCTGACAACACACAGGGGAAACCACAGGAGACACTCAGGTACCCAGTTCTGCCTGTTTGTACCTTGGTTTACGTATGTCCTATTTGTAAAGAGCCCTGGCAGGATATCTCTGCATACACAACCTACTGAATATTTCCTAGACAAGTATAAAACATATTTTAACTGCTGTACCATAATTCTCTTCTTTTAATTAGAAAGTGTGCTAAATACTCATGTCCTTGGGGATTCTCACTGAACTAGTCAAGTTTCTGATCATGGAAGTTTTGCGTTAATGAGACTTTTAGTTTGACTTACAAAAGCTCTTACATTTACACAGCAAGGCTTTTAACTTCAAAGTCCTTGAGAATTGTTGCTGTGCATCTGCCTTGTCTGGGGCCTTAATTCACAGTTCTGGTCTCTGTTTATTACATAGGGAATGTTTTGTTTAGCGTTTATAGATATATATTTTCAGCATTTAGGGATATTAGAGCTTATACCGAGCTCCATTACTATAAACACTGATCAAAGGGAGAGTTAAGTGAAGCTGAAGCACTAGAGGAAAATATCTCTGCAGTCACAATGGGAAAGGGCAACTGGGAGAAGAGGGGAAGCTGCCTGCCCGGTTACGCCACTTCCAAACCCTCCAGCTCTTCTTTCTGCCTTCCCACCCCGCACATCTGCAAACCACCGACCCCAAATGCATTTTGACAGAGCTGGGAAAGCACCTCAGCTCCCGCAAAGATTAGCAAGTGTGCATTTGCTTGGCACTGTCTATATTCAGGCGCGTCCAGTGTTTTTCAAGCTCCAGAAAGCCTGTAAATGCCAGGCCAGAGGAGTGCTGAAGTTTCTGTTTTTATTATGTTTCCTAGTTTCATTTTTTTCCTGTGGGAGACAGAAAGGGAAATTGTTTTGGTGACTGTTTAAGTCAGTGTAGATCCATAAATACTTTTCCACTGTGTTTATTTATCTTATTCTGCTATGAATGTTTTTCTAGAGTCACACTAATGCCCTTGTAAGTCATATGTCACATCCATCTCCTCATCAATTTTCTTTTTAAACCCTGTCACTTAAGGAAAATCAGAGAAGTTGGTTGCAGCTTGAACATTATCTGGTTTTGGACGGTTCACTTTTCAGTTTTATAAGGGATTTGGAGTGCAGATGCTCAGTTACTGTCGTTCAAGGTTTTGATACTGAAGTACTGCTTTCTAGACGTCCACTACCCCTCTGACGTACCGAGGCCCCAGTTCAAACAGCTCCCTCAACACACTAATTAATATTAGATACAAAGCTCTGAGCATGGACATGACCTATATTGAACAGCTCCAGACAAAAACCAGGAATTTTGGTAATTTAGGACCCTAAACTGAACTTGGACTCACTCTTTTAAAAAGTTAGCCGTAGATGTGGGTTGTGAGCACTTGAAAAATCCATCCTTGAAGCCTTTTAGAAGAACATCAGGCTCAAGGGGTAGCCACAGGGACCAGCTGGGAAACAGCACTTCCCCAGGTGTTTGTCACGCACCCTGGAGCTCCCCAAAACGGGGACAAACAGGTGCAAACCCAAAGCTGAGAGGAGATGAACAAAGGCTCATGGACGCAGTGAGCAAACTCGGCCCCACGGAAAGCTGGGGTGATTTACGGGAGCACAAACCCATCCTCCACCTTCACTGACTGACACTCACAGCGAAGATCTGCTTGCTCCTGGCAAAGCAGCCGCTGGGGCTTCGGCAGCTCTTCCCAACCTTTCCCTAGCTATGAACTGAAGAAAAGAACATGTTCGTCCTGGAAGCAAGAACCCTCCAGCGAGGAGGAATAAGCAATGTTTGGTGCATTCATAATATAGATATTATTTGGCAAACTAGTTAAACAAATTGTTTCCTTTCAGGATCCTAGTGATGTGTGTGGTTGGCAAGTCTTCCTCCCTGCTGCTCGGCCACCTGCTCTCCCTACTGCTAAGCTAGCTCCATCTCCAGCCCCAGCTGCCTGCTGCTCTGGCTGCAGCCCTGCAAGAGCCTGCCTTCGCTTCAGCCAGCAACGCCGTGACTGCTGTATATGCATGGAGCAAAGGCGTATTTCATGTGCGGCATGGGCACCTTTCAACTAACGTGTTACAGGCTGGGCAATGTTCGCTGTCTCCCTCCGGGAACCTTGGTCGGACGGGTGGGCTGGTGTAGGCATCACCCCAGACTGGTCAGTGCTGGTGAGATTCAGCAGAGATGGACCAGCCACAGCACTGCTTCACCAACGTCCTGCCCAGGCTTAGCGTTAGGGGCAGCCGCAGCTCACACCGAGCTGGAAGTGGGGAGGCTCAGACCATCTGACACAGGAGCCCTCCCTGCCTGCCGGTGCCAAGGGCAGGGCGAACACCTCCCGCTGGTAAACACATCCCTCTCAAACCATTTCCCACTCTCTGTTGTATCTATTGGATTGTTATTCATCCTTGTCTCCTATGATGACAATATTACCTGAAGACCTTTGCAAACAAGACAGCATAGTCCCTACCCCGAGGATCGGCTATGTAAGCACAGCAAGACTGAAACACACAGGACTGAAAAGCATGGACTCTGATCCTCTCTGCCTACAGGAGAGAAGTCCCACTGCCTTGTATTTGGAGGTTAAATTAAATCTTTTACATGATAAAACTTTCTCACCAAGTGCATCTTTGTCCCCCTCCTGTGGCTGGATCTGATCATACACGTGTTGGTATGGTGGCCAGGGTTGGATGGACCCTCGGCAATGAAGAAAGCAAATATTTTTCATCGAAACTAATGATATTTGAAGGATGCTCCTGCCTTGTCCTGCCTATCCTCTTCTCCAGAGAGCACGGACCTGAAAAACTGGAGTGGGCGATTTCTGCTGTGGAAAGAAACGTTGCTCTTCCCCAAATACTAACTTCAGTCTCTTTGACTCTCTCAGCCCTTTGTTCCTCCTCAGGGATAACCAAGAAGAGTCCAGTCCACCCCGGCTGTGCCGCCTTCTGCACTGGACTTGCAATAAATGCATTCATTCTGCCACCTGCGTATGCCGTTTTAAAATAATCCTTCTGCCGCCTCTGAAGAGGAGATCACCCTTGAAAATTAAGTTAGAGCTGGCTGCCTGTAGAAATGATTGCAGCCATGTTAGGAAATTCTTTTAAAGTGTCTCTGGAGTTTGGGGAAATAAATAAATAAATGGGTCATTACGACGTGTCTGCTCAGGGTTCCCACCATTCCCTGGGTGCAGCCATTGTGTGAACTCTTCTGTAATGGGACGGGAACAGAGACATCCCGGGAGGATTTATCCTGACCCCGCCGCTGCCCTGCCTGACCCACCTTTGCCCCGTGAAGAGATTCTGGCAGCCAGTGCTTGAAAAACAGCCTTTTATGTTCTTACTTTCCCCTTCTTTTATTAATTTGCAGTCACAACCATCGCTATTTGATCCATGCAGCCAAAAACGTCCAGCTTCATTATTCAGACTGTTTGCAGCTGAACAGACCAGAAGGCCAAGTGTACGCACACACACAAGCTCTGCAGACCTCTAGGCAAGGCACAACACTGGAAGTTTAACAACCAAATGCCTTAGGATGTTTTGTACCTTTTGCAAATGCTTTTTTTGCAGTTTCTGTGTCATTCTTGCTGAACCTCACTTCCTGAAGTTTTTTATTATGCGAGATTTTGTCACAAGAAGTCTGCGTAAGGATAGGGAATTAAACTCGTGTCTCCGAAATCCAGATCAGTACCACAACCTTTGGCTCATCTTCTCGCCTCACTTGTCTAGCAAAGGGTACTGTACAAAGGTACACAAGAATACATTATACCCCAAGGTCAAGAGCATCGGATGAAAAGGATGAATATATACAAGCCCATGTCCTAGAAATCTGCTCTGTACCCTCCATGGGTTTGCAAATAGCACTACTTAGCAGCAGAAATTAAATCCACAGCCTTTCAGCAAAGCAGGAACAGCACGTTGCTGCTGCTGCTATTCTATGAACCTCAGAGGGTAACACATCCAACATCACCGCCTGCGCTAGGAGGGATGTGTTAGCTCTCTGAATATCCCTGATTAACACAGCTTTATCCCAGCGTTTTGTATCATCTACATACACACTGCAACAAGGCTTGTGTAGGCTAATAATATCTTGTACCAATACAGCAGCGGTTGCAATAATAGCTAATTCAAGTGGGTCTGCTGCCAGGCAGCGCTGCCGAAGCACGTGGAGACCACCAGGAACCCCTGCGGTTTGTGCTACAGCCAGGCCAGGAACGAGATCCTGCGCTGCGCCTCGCAGCCCCTCTGGGGACACATCAGGACTTTGCAGAGCCCAGCAGGTTTTCAGCAGCCTGGGGAACTGCTTTAACATACCGCAGTTTCCCTTGAGCGCTTCTGTAACCCCCCGGTGCAGAGGGGCTGTTGTGAGGTTGAATCCAGGCCCCCCACCTTGCCTAAAAAATAAAGGGTGGGCTGGATAATGATTCCTCTTTGAACAAAGGCTGAAAAAGTAGGTATTACACAGGTTGGTCATCAGTGTTGTGGGTACCTCTTGCTCTTTTTTACCTGCACACCTTCCTCGATTAACCTCTCCCTTCCAGGACATCAATCTCCTTAAACAAACACATCCTTGCTCTACAAGGCAGGCAATTCTGTGCAACGCAGAGAAAACCCAGGCTCCTTTTCCATGCAGGGGAAATCCTTCAGCAGAGGTAAAACCCTAGGATACTAACCTGAATCTCCAACTTCGATTTTAAAAATCCTGTCGCCCAACAGGATAACAGACTCAGCCCCGCAGCTCACTGCTGGCTTGGCTGCTGCCTCTCCTCCCTCAGCGGAGCCCGGCCCCTGCGGGCTCCCTGTCAGGAAGCCTCCCTCCAGCTCTGCTGCAAGGGGTTGTTCCTCATCTGCACACTACGTTTATAAATGGATATCACCATCGAAACATCCTTCTTTCAGGAGCTTGAGATGTCTTGCATTGAGTAGGCAGCATGAGCGTTAATTAATCACTGTGTGTGGGAGACTTGCTGGGTCCGTAGCAGTGAGTCAGTGCAACGAGTGCTCAGCCTGAAGAGAGCACCTGGAACAGCCAGGTAAACCATCCCAGGGCCACGGGGCTTAAGGATCTTGCTCTTTTGGGTGGTGGCGGCTTTTGTGGTTGTATCTAACATCTTTCCTTTGTGTTTCTCATACAGAAATACCATATCCCTTTCCTCAGATCAGAAACCAACCGTGCTGCTGAGGGGCCTGTCCCAGCACGTGACTGTCGAGACGGATGAGAACAGGGTGTTGTGCGTTGCGTGGACGTGTACCCATGTGTGTAAGGTCGATGTCTGTGCCATGACTTTGCCAGCTCATGGCTTCCTGCATTGTTGTGGGAGCAGGGCAAGCCCTGGGGAGGACAGGGAATGAAGGGCTGAGTGGAGAGCGGAGGAAGGTCAGGGGGTGAAAAAGGCTCGTGAGATGCCTACAGCCCATGGGCACCTTCTGAAAAGCTACAGGGTTTGTTGAAAGACCTGGGTTTGTTGAAAGACCTGCCCCACCAGGACTGTTTACGGTAGCACAAAGAGAAACAGGAAGCAAATAGAAACCTTTGACAAAGCAATGCTGGAAGGGTCCTGAGAGAATTGATGGCGTTTTCAAAAGGCCTCGGCATCTGTCTGATTCTCTCCCACCTGCAATTGATGGGTGTTTTGCCCATCACTGGCATTATCACAGTATCCATCACTCTGGCAGGAGCAGCAGTACAGAAAGTCTCTGAGCCATGCTGATCCTAACCCATTTTGCACAGCCTCACGTCTTCAGTGGCAGGCAGTGATTTCCCCTCTTGATGCTAGCAGCAAGGTGCACTTTCTAAAATGCTATCCCTTCCCTGCACTGTATCACACTCCATTATATTGGGAAGCAACCTCTACATTGGTCTCTGTTACTGAATCAAGAAATTCTCCTGCCTGCAGAATGAGAGCTCAAACGCCCTGTTTTATACCACTGTTACTCTTCCCACCCTTCCTGCTCTGGAAAATCACTTCCATGCTGGGCACTGTGTGCTACAGAAAATCTTTTTTTCTGCAAAATGTTATTAACCATCTTACTGTGAGCGTGCTACCTCCAGAATCCTTCCTTCAGCGTTAGCTGTTGGCTTCTCCATGCAGCACTCCCTGTGCCTGGTGCTGGCATTTGGCATCAGCAGGAATGAAACAGAACAAAACAAACCAAAAACATATTTGCTTTTCAAAATGGCTGCAGGGGGAGTGTGGCACAACATACGGCCCTAGGGAGGAGCATTTGCTTCACTTAGCCTGAGTCTAAGGGTTGTGAATGTGAACACAGTTTAACATAAAGGTCATCAGATAGCTGGCACAGTTCCTATCCACATTCTTTTGCTCTAAACTCTGCCATGCAGTGTGAGAGACAAGGATTTGCACTCCTGGGACATGCTATCGAGCTGCCTCTTGCTGACACTATTGCCCTGAGAAATGGTGATCTCCAAGCACGGGGCTGGGCAGAGGTAGCGGAGCGTGTGCCTCCCTGGTTTACAGGGGAATCTGGGGATCCTCAGCCTGGAACACAACTCTGCATGGCTCCTGACACTTGGCATACAGCATGATTTCTGCTGAGCTTTTTCAAATAATCTGGTTTGAGGAATACAGGGAAACCAGATATATTGAGACCTGCAATTGTATCTGTGCTCTGTGTTTGGGAATGGTAGGAGTTGTCTCCCTTCTCTTGTTGAGTTGATCTGACCCATGATGGTCCCAACACTGCAGTGCTGAGTTTTCTCAACTCTTCCTGCTCCAGGGGATGTTCAGGACATCCCATCCCATGTCATGGGAAGATTTCCTGCTGAATTCAGTGGGCCAAGGATTGGGAGAAGGAGCTCAGCCCGCAGAAGTCAGGTTTTAGTTCAACAGAGAGAGCACTTGTGTTTTCTGCCGCTGTGAGCAGTTCAGTCCGGCTTGCCTTGGAGGGCAGCAAGCAGCTGCTATCGATGTCTCTTTAAAAAAAGACATCAGTATCACTCAGAAAACTGAGGTTTCATTTAGCCTAGTTAAAACTACTCTCTGTTATGTTCTACTGCAATTATTTAAAACAAAGGAGTTCATCAACATTTTAATTCTCCAGGTCTCTACATCAGTGTCGGGGAATGGGAATAAGCCAGTAGTTTTTTGTTTAAACACCAAAAGAGTGTCAGAAAAGATTAAGCAATTGCTTTGTGAATTTGTACAGAGGAAAGCACTCAAGGATGCAAGTGTCAGCTGGGCTGATGCTGTTTGCCACTATAACAAATGAACAATGGCACCTATCCGTGCCCTGAACTTGCTATAGTCAAAACCGAACTGCTACAGCGACGATGGGGTATTCTCATGTGCCTCCACACAGCAGACTGTAAAACAAGCAAGCAGAAAAGAGAGATGATTTGAGGGTAAAAAGTGGGCCGGTGCAGGTATAAGCATTACCCATGTTTGGGCTGTTTTTCAACCACAGAACAAGAGGATTCTCTGAGGTTGCAATCATCAGGGGGTTAGTAGTAAGGGTGGCAATGAACCAAAAGCCTGGACCGAACAGTCAGTGGACCAGGGAAACTTCTACAACCCAGTCTGAGATGTCCATACCAGTGAAGTGCCAACACATAGCACACTAGACGCAGAGACGAGTTGCTGAGCTTCTTACATGAGTTTCTTTGCTGAACAGACAAACATACCTCTTTCCTTCAGCTACCACAAAATTCAGATACTACCACTCACGCCTGTCTTGAATACCCTGTGCCACTATGACCTTCCCAACTCAAAAAAAGATATAACGGAACTGGAAAAGACACCAAGAAAGGCTGCAAGGGTGATGAAAGGTATGGATCAGCTTTACAAAAGCAGCACTATCAGGGACACAAATGCAAAGATGCAGAAACAACCTCCAGTTCAGGATGTGCTCAAATCCCTCCCTCCCACAAGCCGGGAAGGGTTGCTCTGTACACACGCTGTTTGTGCACTCTTCCTTTGAACAACCGGCCACTGCCGCAGACGGGTTCTGCCTGACTTTTAGCCTAAACTAAATGCAGCCACTCATACGGTGTTACACCATATGGGGATGGCAAATATTTCTTTCCCTTACTGATGCAAGGGAAAGATCCCTTTTCTGATCTTCATGCAAAGAGTGGATGTATTTCGGCCCAGTTCCCAGGATCTAGGGACGTGATGCTTAAAAGCACCTAACTGAAATGAGATTTAGGCACCCAAACACCTTTGAGTATTTAGGTCGAGTTGTCTCCATGCACTGCTAAAAGCTCGGTCACATTCAGGGTAAATGTGAAGGCTGCAGCACAACCAGGCTTGTAGTGCCGCTGGGGCAGAGCCGAGGCATTTTTCAAAGCTTGTCATGTTATAGTCCACTCAGAGAACAAAACTGGGAATTTCAGATTTTCATTTGTCACTTTACACGTAAATTAAGTGTTGTATATTTTCACAAGTGAATTCAGCCGGTATTTATAATAATGGAAATCTGCTGCTTGGATTTATGAACAAAAATTCTCCATGTTGCTTGTGCTTCCCTGCATGAGCTGTTTCATTTTAGGTTTTCTGTGTTCTCTCTTTGAGACTGCCTAAAAGAGTTTGTGGGGGGAAAGAAGGACTGAGAAAAAACAAGAACGAGAAATAATTGTTAGGATTACTCAGTAGGATGGCTGGACGACATTTTGTCCCTGTTTTTTGTGGGCAGAACCATTGCAGTGCTTAAAATTAAGCGCATGCTTAAGTGTTTTGTTGATCTGAAGCCAGAATACTCAAAACTGTATCTGATTAGTCCCTCCCGACTTGGTCCAAGCCCATTAAAATGGTTACAAAACTTCATAATGCCTAAAATGTGCTAAAGTGCCCCAAACATCCGTTGAGATTGCTCAGTGCAACCATAGCCCTTCCTCAACAAAGAGACTGATTACGTTTAGTCCCCTGGAAACCAGGAGATGAAAAGTTAAGTATGTTGACATTTTCTTTCAAGAGCAAAGGAATTGGAAAAATAAAGCAACCATCAGGAAATGATGCCTTTCAAGAACCTAGAAAGACAATATTCCTCCCTCGCCTTTCCTCTGTGTCTCAGGGTTTCGTTATTATTATGTGGGCTATAAGCCACTTGGAAAGCTCGGCGTATAAAGCTGCATGAATTACAATACACGGAGATTGACTGGGTTATAACCTGTAATGTATTACTTATTTTTTATTTTAATTGCAAGCAGTCTCTGAAACATTATAGAGCATACAGTGCTAGACACAGCAGAAGTAATTAAAATGAGAGGGCCACATGCAGTCGGCAGTAAAACACCAAATGTAGGCAGCTTAGGAAAAATGTCATTGATTCAGCATCAGAGAGGCCGGGAGGAGAAGAGGCGGGATTGAGATTGTCAACAACAGATCATACGCAAAATGCAGCAGGAAGCGCTACAACCGTTTAAAGCAAAAGCAGCCGAGGGATGTATTGTCACAGAGCTGCAAACGTCTCAAACAGGGACGGTGACGTCAGCTCCTGAAGGTGGTTTCAAAGAAACACGCCAAGCCCAAACAAGCTGCTTTTCTCCCATCCCTGCGAGGAAGAATCTGGGTCATGATTTCTCCTGTAGGAAGAATGAAATACTTTCACACCATATTAAAAATATTAGTAATTAACTAAAGGAGGTAGAAAAAGAACCCATGGCTGTTTGTTTGAGGTGGATGTAAAGCGATAGAACTGCAATTCAGTTCTAAGCAAGGCCAGAGAGCTCATTTGAGGTGAGCGAGGAGCCGTTGTTTTGTTCAGCTTGCTCGTCCGACGCCTCCTCCAAGACAGACCCAGTGTGAAAATGACTTCAAAACATTACCATACCCGTGTTCCTGCACACCCTAACTGGGTGTCACCCTGACTTGTGTTAAATGGCCTTGACCGTCTGAACGTAATTGGCTACAGCAAAGGTTAATGATCATTTCTACCTTTAAATAGTTTATGAAGATGTTTGATGCCTTCTAACAAGGCAGCTATTGGAACTTGCTGCTCTTTCCACTGACTTGCATATCATTGATCTTTCTTCTCGAAATGATTATCCCCAGGCAACCTATAAATCTCACTTACTCTGGCTCAAAAATGCTGGACAACATAATGAACTGTTATGAGGGCAGAGACAGTGGACAGGGTCACCTCTTACGAGCTAGCAGCATATGTGCTTAGGCTGTGTGCTTGGACCTGCACCGTTTACGTACATCTCAGAGAGGCAAAGAAAGAAACAGAAACCTTAAGGCAGATTTTGTAATTAAAGAGCGTGCATTAGTGCCAAGTATATCACTACACAACAGCTTTACACGCTGCTAAAGATAATGGGCTTGGTAGCAATCTGGGGTGTAACATCGCAACCACCATTTAATTCAAAAACTCTCCTGCTACAAAAGTATCTGCAAGGGCAATTCCTTCCCCATCGCTTCTCTTGCAATGGGCATCCTACAGGTCTTTATCAGAGACCAGGAACGGAGAAATTAAAGGCTGCAAATGTCCAGAGTAGTGAAAACTTTAATCGAAGCCCCAAGTCACAGTGCACAAGTGCTTGAGAATTTTACATTGAAGGGTCACAAGAGTCTGTAAGGTCCTGTGTGAAAACAAACCAAAGATCATCAGCTATGAACTCTGCCCCCAGCTTCAGGTTGACTTCAAGCGTGCGTGTGTGTGCATGTTTGGAAGCAGGGACAGTCATTATCTTTGATGTGGAATCCGCTGTCTAACAGGCAAGTAGTTTCAGGGACTTGGATGTGTTTAGTTTCTGCTTCCAACCACTGAATATCTTCATGTGTGTGTTTGGTTTTTTTTTTTTTGCTGCTTCCAACACTGAATATCTTCATGTGTGTGTTTGGTTTTTTTTTTTTGGCAGATAGAAAGCTGTTTATCTCACATATCTTGAGAATTGCTTGTCAGCAAGTCACTTTTTACTGCAGTAAACATTACTTGTGTGTTTGGTTTTTTTTTTTTGGCAGATAGAAAAGCTGTTTATCTCACATATCTTGAGAATTGCTTGTCAGCAAGTCACTTTTTACTGCAGTAAACATTACTTGTATTTCCTACATCTGGAGGACCTCTTATGAGATCTCCTGACCGGATCTGTTTCACAAATCCTTGAACTCCAAACTTGAGCCAGGTTTGCCCTCGGAAGTTTGAACTGCTAGGTCCAAGACCTTAGCCACCTACATGCTTAACCCTTTTCTCTGAGGTTAGAAGGAAATCAAGAGTAATATTTCACAGGTACCATTGGTCAGTAGAAATGACCCATGTTTTTACCTGGTTTTCTAGTTAGAATTGCCCACAATTACAGAAGGTGATTGAAACAGATAACTGTAGCTCCAGTATGATCACCAGATAAAAAGCAGACCGCAGGCTCAGCCTTTTTCCCTTAACTCCTTCAAAGAGGAAGGAAACAAGCAGAGAAAATGCAAAAAAAAAAAAAAAAAATCTACGTTACGTCAGTGAAGTCACTAAAGACAGAACTGAGGGAGGTGGAGGCAACGGGAAGATCCATGGATGAAGCTGGTATTTCTGCTGCCCATGCTCGCATGAGTACCACAAGCAGTTCATTTTACTCTCAGGGCTTCCCAGGTGTTAGGTAGATCCTCACCGAGTTACCCGTGCTGTGCAGCAGCGTGGGGACAGTACTGCTGCAGAGCGCGCTCTGCAACGCCGCAACCAGCAGCAAGCCCTGTGCAGTGCTTCCCTTAACTGCGCGGCATCCTTATCCCGATGCTAAGGAAGGAGAGTGCTGGTGAGCTCTTCCTCCTCCTCCTGGCATGATCTAACAGAGTTAATCAAGAAAGATATTTGTCCGACTCATCATTTTTAACGGGTCCAGAAAGAAAAGAGACAGGCAGTTCTTAAACCCCAGACTGAACACAAATATAAATCTCCCTAGGCAAACCAGGGTAAAGTCCTGATGCGCTTTACAAGCGATAAATGCCACTTTTATTAGCCATTTATGGGCCACTTTTCCCAACGCGGCTTTAATATTAAACAATACAGCTCACAATACACTTACAAAGAAAAACAGACTCTCTCATTTACTCCTGAATTGGAGGTGTGGCACCTCCTGATCACATGAAATCAGCAGAAATAAGGTTATTCAGTTTAGGCTGCATATTTTTCATGCTTGATGCCCCACACAGTGCATAGTGTGCAGTGAGACAGAGAAGAAATATTTGGAAGCCACCGGAAATCGTAGTAATGAACCTTTGGAAAGCGTTGAGCAGCCCTGTTACCCACATCAGTATGCACACAGACTTCAAGGAAACATGTCCTTGTGGTTATGGGTATTTATCATTTATAATCTGATACATCAGACACCTCGTGTAAGATAAGGCCTGACTGTACCAGGGACTGCACGCAAAATGCATGCAGTTTATATGCAAAATAAGAGTAACTTCTTATTTTGAGCCTATTTTGAGTCAGAATAGGAAAGGAAAGCACTGCTAATCCCAACTATAAATGGAACACAGGCTCAGAGGGTGAAGTGAATTGGCCAAGATTACACAGGAACCATAAAGAGAATGAACATCAGCCTCTCACCCACACAAAGTCTGGGTGAAACATGTGCTGTCCCTCAGCAGAGCTGATGTGAAGCGAAGATCGCTTTGGGCCTCTAAAGTATTTTAACAGCTGGCCAGCGTGGGGAATGGTCGACCTGGTCATGTGCCACCCAAATCACAACTGCCCAGGCTTTCTGGTGCAAGCAAGAGGCTTTGTAATCCCACTGCACCAGCATGTGCTGCTTTATCCCTTCACAGGCCCTGATCTGCTTGAGCTTGACTTCAAGAAGGCCAAAGAAAATCCAGCTGTTCTGTTTCTCTCTTCAGCTGGCAGCCACACGGATGTACATACATTTGGCCAGTCTTCCAACCCAAACCACGCCAGGCTGGCGGGCTTGTAAAAAACCCCCTTCTTAGGGCTTGTAAAAAAAAAAAAGTCTTAAACCAGATGGGCCAAGTCTCCCTGCATCTGGTATTTGCTAGAGATGGCTCAGTTAACCAAAGCAGAGGGACCGAGATTCCCTTGCTGAGTAGGCGACGGCTGAAGCAAAACCAAGCTCCCAAATGAGCTTGCCCATCACTCTGCTGCACACAAGCACGCATTAGGAATATCCCAAAATAAGGAGCAAGTTTCAACGTGGACTGGGCCTGGTTCATCCAGCTGGAGGGGAAGACAGAAGCAGCATGTTGAAGATTTGATCTGTGGAGACAATTGCATTATAGGGATGCTCTCCATGGGGTCCTGCAAGTCTAGTACCTGGGTCTCCAAATCCCAGCTCACCCAATTTGCCCTCAAATTGCTCTCGTCCCAGTCTGCCTGAACTGTTGTAGAGGGTTTCTTTGCCTCATTAAACAAGTCTGTTCCTCCTTAAGACGTTTAAGGAACATCTCTGTTTGGAAAACAGACTGCCCAGTGGTTTGTAAGCTAATTTGAGGTCCTTTAATATAAAATGTTCTAACCAATTCTAATAGATGCAAGTTTAATGATAGAAAACAGGCCTCGACAGAGCGCTGATCCAAGTCTTCTCAAATGTGGCAGGGAGCGTGATACTACACACGGACCACAGTCTGGGTCTGATGAGCTCCATGAGCAGAGCACGTGCACTGAGCAGTGCCAAAGCTCAGTCAAGATCAGAGTTTTGCTTATTGACTCATTTAATATGATTATTAACTAAATCACATCAATACTAATTATTATGGAAAACTCCAATGACTTTGTAAGGAAACGTTTCTGTAAAAAATTCTACTAAAATCCAGATAGCTCTGGAAGGGAGAACACAAGCTAGGCAAAGCCCCAGCTTCCCTGTGGTGACACTCAGACACTCAGCAAGTGCTCAGGTACCACTCTGCACAAGCTGTAGAAGCAGCAGTCAGGTCAGACTTAATTATAGCGCATATTCCTGAACCACTCTGCCCTAAGAAGTGGCTTTTGCCCAGGATGCCTCTAAAACCCAGTTACTTTCCACTTAGCTGCCCACATCCAAGTTGGGTTACCCGCCTCACAAAGAAAATCATCTTTGATGGCTTAGTGCATGTTTACCTCCAGCACTCTGCAGATGTGATACCTGATCCAAAGCCAGACAGCTGGCACAAGCCCATCCATCACTTGAACGTCCCTCACCTTAAAAGGAGCAGCGGGATCTGCCAATCTGCTGCAAATATGCCCACCGTAGTTACAGCAGTCATTTCTCCCCAGCCACCCAAAATAAACCCTCCACAAGATTCAACATTCACATGTTCAACATGAACAACATGTTCATCTTAGTTTTTTCTGCTGGATTATTGGCTACGATCAAACCTCGGTGTCCGCGTCAGCCACCGACAGCAGCGCAGGCCAATGGTATCCTGCATGGGTACGTCCTGTTCGCAGCGACCGAACAGTCGCCGAGCTGTGGCCATGCACTCGGGACGTTTGTGTTGTCTTTAATGACCAGAGAACAGGCACTGCTGTTTTTTCAACGGAGTGAGTGTGGAAAGCAGCTTGTTTTACATGGATTAAACAATTATTGACACTGTCACAGAAAAGGGCTTTTGGACTGTGTCTGCTACAAGAATAATAGAGTGAATGGATTTTTTTTTTCCCCCCTGAGCTCTCAGAATTTTTAGTAAATGTTGGTTATTAAAGGGGCCTAGAAAAACACTGGGAAAAAAAAAAAGGATCATGCAATTAAAACTGTGCCATTCTTAAATGTAGCCACAAATCAGTGACTAGGGAAAGAGGAAACTTGCCATTTAAAGACAAACTGCTCCTCTTTAGTTAAGCCTAGGAGCTTGAAGCAGCAATTGCCAACAAGAGAATAAGGAATATTACCCTTGAAAATATATACAAATTTTAATTACAGTTGGCATTTTTGAGACTGGTGCTGAGGATTGTCATCAGAGGGAAAATTGCTGTCATCTTTCTACCCTTAGGGACACGAACGCTCAGTGGAGACGACTGTAACTGTAAACCGGGCTCCAACCTGCTTTGATATCGGCTTTGCAGTTTGAAAGGAAAACTTAAGCTGTCATATTTAGATAACAAGCCACTGTCGATTGAGCAAGACCTCTCCACAACATGGCAGGGGATGGTAAACTCTTCCAGCTATTAGCAGACAAGTCAAGTCTGACCATGTGGGGCGAGAGACTCCCTTCAGCTCTGCTCCTCCACTCCCTCGTCCCAGCCCTGGCAGCAGAAACCTCCGCAGAGCCGGGCCTTCGCCCTCCAGAGATGATGCTGCCGGGGGCTGGATATGCCGCACACGGAAGGGCAGGGTCCTGCGGTGGGAGAGGGCAGGGGGAGAACTGCCATAGCCAAGGGAAGGGGAAATTATGGGGCAGCAGCCCGGCTCTGCCACTCCTGCCTTTGCAAAGCTGCAGGGTGACACGGCCAGGGCTTCCCCTTCCCATCAGATACATGAAGCTCACACTCTGCGTTTCCAATCATTTGATGACACGTTTTTAGAAAAAAAAAAAAAAAAAAAGCAGTTGTAACAGTTAAAACATCAGATCTGCTTTCTAGGGATCATGCTTTCTGGGGCTCTCCCTTCCAGGGCAAACACTGACTTCTCCATGGATTCACAGGCCAGTGGCCCACTTTTGCCTTCTGAGGCTACCTGCTCAGTCCAGATGTTCGGAGTTGGGCCCTACCGTGCCCCTGAGCCAGCGCTTCCCACTGCTCAGAGCAAAAGCAAACCTCCCACCTAACACAGCCCTCATGGAAAATCAAAGCCTGATTTTTCTGAGTTTGGGCAACCGAAAACAGCAATCAAAGTTTTGCTAATGAAGCCAAGGCTGTGCTGCAGCACTCTCCTCCAGAAACAGAGCTGGTAACAGCTGTCTTACACAGGGGTGCGATGGTAAATTCAGATCTCCAACGCTCACAAGCTGCTACACGGACAGCAAAGACGGGCATCTGTGGAGGAAAAGGCAGCCACACAACAGTGCAATTTGAAAATAGGCCCAAACTGCAGATTTCAGCTTCTGAAATAAGGACTCAGATTCCAGTCCTCTCCTTCCCTGCTCTTTCCAGCCCCCTGCAAGCATGGGTGGGGGTAATGCTGGGGAAAAATGGATCCCAATCCAGTGCTTTACAAAGACAAAGCTGGAATTTCTATGAGCTGACTTACAAAACTATCCATTGAGCCAGAGACTGGAAAATATCATATTTCTTCTCCAAAGAGGAGATGGGTCTGGAAGAGTAATTTCTTATTTAAAGGCAGAAGGAAGTGAAACAAAGCAGCAGCATCTCCCTTCATTTTAAAACCAACACGAAAGAAGTAAGGGGCTTTGATATAGGCAATAGCGTAAAAGAAGCGTGTGCTGTCAGTGAGCTCATCCTTTTGACCCACAAGACGGCTTGCCTGCTTTTCGGCTCTGTCTCTGGGCAGCGTACCTGAGATCTAACACAAAGTAATTATCAGTTCGTTATGACTTTGACCAGAAATCCCAGTGCTGACAGGGAAATCTGCTGGGCTTTGATGTAGAAATTTTGGTAGCATCTATGCCTTCCCATCTCGGAACACACTCATTTGATGTATTGTTGAGTAAGGTATTTGTTATCTTCTCAGAGAACATGCATGTAACTTGGTAAATCTATTTCCTGACTGCCTTCTAAGACGGATAGTACAAGGGTTGTTTCTGAGGCATCAGTTTATCTGATACAGGGGACAAGGCTGGAGACAAATGTAGAGACCTCCAAAGTGTTGGCATTACACATCAGTCCGAGGTCCTCCTCTAGTTTCTTCCAGGTACACTATGCTAGAAAGCAGGTTCCCTTCATGTAAACTATACTGTAATTTCATTTCTGTCTAGCACATCAAGGGGTTTAGGAGGCAGTCTCTCCTGGATCAGGAATATGTACCGGCAGCAGCAGGAACAGCGTATCTCCCTCCAGAACCCATACACTGCCTATCAGCACAGGCTGATCCACTCCCATATTGGGATGGACTTGTTCCCACTGCCAGCATCCTCCTGTCTCGCCGTTACAGGATGAGGCTGGTTATTTTTCTGCCAACATTAAATTGTGATAGGTTTTTCCTCAGCCTTTGCCAGGCTCCCCGCTTTGCTGTGCAAGGAGAGCGCCACACTCGACATTTTCTTCCGTAACCTCAGGAAGCTGAGCCTCTCTAAAGCTGTTTTGGGACACTGCCATGAGCCTCTTATGAGTATTAAGGCATCCTGGTTGAGCAGCATGCAGCGCTGCAGCGTGGCCATACCAGTATCGGTGGTAGGTGACAGGTCCTTTCCACGCTGCTACTGCATTTCTACACGTGCAAGAGAGGCATCAGCAGCTTTTGCAATAACCTTTTATTGCTCTGCACCAAACGCCTTGCAGAAAACAAAGCTTAGGGTATTTCTCTGTGACACGGAAGGGTACCAACATACCTGGCCTGGTCCTGGGGTAACCAGCACACCTTCAGTGCTAGCCCCTTCTTTGTTGCTGGGGCCCTAACCTAATCCTTTTAGACAGGATTGCTGTGAGGCTGTAATTCCCTGGGTCATCCCTTTATCTCTTTTGAATTATCCTGACCAGCCTCTAATCTTTTAGAATTTCTTTTTTTATTTCCCAGGATTTGATTTGCTAAGTTTCACACCCAGAGCTCCCTGTTAGCTGGAATAATGTTTTGCTGGGGTTTTCTTGTTGTTGTTCCTATGAAGTTTTAGAAATGCCTTTCTCTGTTCCATAGGACTTTTGACAGTGGTATCACACTGGTACCTCTACCTTGCCTTACCATCTAAGAATGATATATAAATGAATCTTTGCCTTTTGACAAGCCCAAGTTATTTCACAAATGCCCATTAACAGTTTATCCACACAGGTATGTTTATAATTACATCCATTACACAAAGGGAAACTGAGGCCCTGGGAAAGTGTGACGCCCCCTTCTTGAAAGGGCAACTCACAGCCATCACTCAGAAGTGATCAAAATATCCTTTCCCAGGAAATTATACAGTCACCGATATCCACAATTTGAACAATTCCTGCTTGTAACGGAGCTGGGCTGCCCTCCCTGGCATGCCAGCACACCCAGAAACAACCAGCCTGGCCTTGCCGGGAGATAAGCATCTCTTACAAAGGTACAAAGAGAGCCGAGCATGTTTAACATCTTGCTGGATCAGCCTCATAATGTGTTTAAAACAATGGAAGAGGAAAGCATGTGTTCCTTTCAGCACAATCTGTGCCTTATAATCAAGTCTAAATGTTCACAACCCACTCGGATCCTAATGAGGAGAATGACTTAAATGGCAGAATGTTCTGCTCTTTCTACAGGTTTACAAAAATGAAATTAAACATAGGCTTTCTATTACAAAACAATAGGCAAATTGAAGACCAATTATGCAAACCCATCAGAGAACCTGGTGAACTGTGGAGAATTTTGCATTTCTGAGGCGGAACGACTTTTTAGATGGAAAAAACCCTCTACTCCAAGAAATTGAGAACATCTGTGCCATCAAAGAAAGAATGCAGTGAATAATTGGACAATCATAGACAGGCAGCCATTTGAATATGAAGCTGTTTGTAATGTTGCAGTGGAAGGGAAATTGCAGAATGCCAGCGTTGCTTGGCTGTCAGACGCCTGTGCTTTTCCCTTTGTGCCTATTATGGCATGTTGTGTGCTCACTTTACAAGAGTCTGCGGGGTCGGCAGCGGGGTCTCTGGGGTTATCTCCTTCCATTATTTTGCACATCAGACACATAATGAAAAAGGAGCAGGCAGAGAGGTCCTTGAGCATTTACTTCCTCCAGCATCCAAGTTTAAGTACACCTTTAACCTCCCCCTGACAGACAGCCCAACCTGCAGCCGTCCCCCAGACAGCTGACATGCAGCACGGAGCAAATATTCTCTCTCTCTCAGCTGACAAACTTCCCTGACCCCTTGCCTCGAGCAATGATATTATCCTCGTTTCCAGCAGGCAAATCCCACATGGACGCTCCGGAGGGGGAGACACGCTGAGCCACCTCGCAGCCTGCAACCTTGCGGGCTCCCAACCCCTCTGCAGAAGTGACCCACAGAAAACCCCCTCGCTGCACCAGTTGGCGGCATCTAACCGCAGGCTGGACTGCTCTGGAACACAGGCACAGGGGCCCAGGAGATCTGAGCAACACTTGAGGCCGTGGTTCATCTCTGTCTGCAGCATCCAAAAATCATTTGTCTCCAGGAAGACGAGGCTGAGTTGGGCACGTGCTGTTTCCAGGAGCACATACCTCTGCACCAGCTCCACGCTGCTCCTCAGCGCAACCTCTTTTGCAACACAAATTGCGCTGCCACGTGTCGTGGAACTACAGTGTTAGGGCAAGCGTTTCCGGACATTTTTCCAGGACAAAAAGGGGAAAATAAAAGTGATCAACTTAGTTGTGATTTCATGGCTAGTTGCACAGATATTCACATGTTACTTCACACAGTCAGTCTAATAACCAGCTTTCAGAAGGACAGACAGCGTAATGAATGGGTTGTAAAACATGCTCATAAAAACATTATAGCATGTCTCAGAGCATTTGTTAGCTGTTTGTGATTTACTGGGCCCCCTGTTTTACATTTTCTTATAATTTGCACATTTCCTATGAAAAATAAGCATTCAATGTGCATGCAATTTATTTTAATTTCCCTCCTCCCTCACAAGATAAAACTTTTACAGCCATGCAAGAACGGTGATATTGTAGTCACGAGGTTCATTATACAGTAATTAATACACATTAAGTATCCCGTAAATATTATGTTATAATGGCTTTAAGTAAATACGTACTGTACATTAGCAGTACCTATTAAGTCAGCGCCACTTAAAATGAAATGTGACTAATTAATCTGTTTAAAAAGTCTAATGTCAACTTGGATATTCTTTAAAAATTATGGTACGATGTTGCAAGTGTGAGCGGTGAGTCAGTCAGCATTTAATTATGGAACTTTGACATTAATGGTTACTTTCCTGGTGTATTTAAGTGGATTGGACACATGGGCTAGCATTGAAGGAATGAGAGGGGTAGAAGGAAGGTTTCATTGTTATGAGAAGCTAAAAAGCCTGAATAACATATCCCATTATCGTTACTGAGAATGGCTGCAGACTTGCACATGGATTATTACAGCAGCATCTCACTGCAAAAGGCCCAGCCTGTCAGCACCCGATAACCCGCTCCACGCGGACAATGTGGCCACAGTAACGCTGCCGTCGGGAGGAACTGTTGGGACTCCGCTGTGTTTTTGTCCATTTTAGGCATTATATCACTTTATTAAGGGATGGTGCCTGGCGCAGCCACGCAGTAACAGAAGCGGAGGCTTTGTTCTCTTCTCAGCTAGAGGCTTAGACACTGCCTTTGTCCTGCACAATGTTTTCCTTCCCATCATGAAAGGCAGCCCCTCACAAGACTATCAGCCTTTTAACAATTTCAGTCACTCTCCACTGTCCTAAATACACAAAAAAAAAAAAAAAAAAAAAAAAAAAAAAAAAAAAAAAAAAAAAAAAAAAAAAAAAAAAAAAGATTCTCCCAATTCCTTCACTTTCCCAATTCCTTCACTTTTTTTTTCCTTCCCTGCCATGAAGCACAAATGCAAGAGAAGGTGAAACATGCTGAATGAGGGGCCCGGGAAAGGTCATCTTTTCTTTCACCTATGCACTCAGCAAGAATAGACAACAGAAGGCAAAAATCTTTTCCAATGCACCTTATACGTATTCATTTTCCATAGAAGTCTTCATCTTAGGATGCAAGTGTCTAATGAATGCCTATCAGATCAGGCTTACCCATTTACTGCTGCGTACGTATAGATGGCTATCTCCAGTTTTATAAACGCCAAGAAAACCCCATAGCTCTGTTGATTGCAGCCTCAGTCTTTACCAAGAGGTGGGGTGCAGACATTTCATAAACACACACCATGTCTTTTATAGAGCAAGGGATCAGACCCAACTCTCCCAAGTCCCTTATCAACATCTGTAGCCCCAAACAGATTATTCCTCTCTAAAGGCAAATTCACTAAAACGTAACTAAGTTAAGAGTTCCGTCACAAATGAAAATATTTAAGCAGCTTGCCTTCCATTAATAGAAATTGTTAGAGTCCTTCTTCCAGATATTCAGACATATTGCCAGGACCACAGATGCAAGAGGTCTTGGACTCTTCCCACTTTTCCATGGTCAGTTCCTTCAGGTTTTGCCATCAAACAAAACCTGAATAAGCTTTCCTTGAAAGATAAATCTCTCTAAACATGTATGTAGTCTGTTGCTTCAGTTTTGGTAACGCATGTTATGGGGTAACTACATCCTTCAGGGTGACGGCTAGAGCTGACATCCTCCTTGGGTGGTCAGGGAAGCACGGCCATGACAAAACTCTGAATGCTGGGAGGCATTTCAAGATGATGGGGATAAATGACAAGAGCTCAAGAAAGGCCAAAACCATGTGTGTAAACAGAAAACTTCGGTCTAGAAGCTGTGGTCTGGCTAAGCTATGCTGAGCTAGACCAAAGACAAGAAAGTGAGGTTTAAGATACATTTTCCTTCCCTTCCTCCTGAGGCCAGCAGCCACTGTCTGGTCTCTAGCAAATCAGGGCAGCATGAAACTATCCTAACCTATTTCCATCTGATACAGCCCAAAGTGCCATTTGGGCAGCTGGGTATCATCTGGCTGTACTACCTTCTGGGCAAGCCTTTTCCCCAGGCAATTACCCATCAAAAGAGATCACTTCAGGTGTGAAGCAGAGCCTCTGGCTTTCTGGCTGCTCTACTGGGACAGCTCTGAAACCTGGGTCCTCCGTATTACAGAAGTCCCCGAAATCTTGCATTTTATCTAATGCTTTGGCATTGGCTTTAGAAATAGGGAGAAGAACAGCATTCAATGGCATGCTGGTGAATACAAGGGCATAGATAAACAGCACAGAAAGAGGCAGAGCTACTGGCTGGAGGTGGGAGATTTGCATCCCATGATGGGATCTCCCATAGCTTTCTTCAAAGGTAAATCACTTAATAAACCTGTGCCTCAGTCTCCCTACTGCTAAATCACTGTAATGTTTGGCTACCTCCTAAGATGTTGCTGGGCTTATCTAATTAATATTCACAAGGCATCCAGAGATAAAGCTGTTTTATAAGTGTATTGTATGGCTTGTAATTTTTTGATGTTGCCATGCAAAGGAGACATCCCAGAGCACGGGAATACCCTCGGAGAGCTCCGAGTCTGCTTTTCACTTCCAAGAGCTCTTTTCTTGCAGTGACCCCTCCTTTTAGCAGCACATTCACCTTGGCCTCTTGTGAGTGGGAGTGATGTGCAGCATCCCTGCTACAAGCTTCCACAAGCCATGAAAACCTGCTGTTATGACCAGAGAGAAGTAACCAGCACTGTTATTTGTATCATTTGCTGAGGTTTGCAACCTAGAATTAATTTTCAAATTGAGTCCAAACGCTGCCTATTTCACACATATCTGGGTAGCAGACAAGAGCCCTTTTAGCAACAGAAGCAAACAGAGCTACAATCAAGCAGCTCAAGGCACAACCCTCTAATAGTTCAGTAATCAGTAATAATCAACCCTTCTCTTTATGTTCAGGGAGACCTAATAGAACCCAGCTACTCTGCAGTGAATACATTTTCATTTGTAAGACTAAATGCAAGCATACGTTATCTACTTAATTAAAATCTAAATTCTCTAACCAACCATTTGTTGTTTCTCCTGGGTGCATGTTACATATGTTACTGGTGTTTCCCTGAAATCCATTGCTAATGGATTAAAATAACTCGACGAAGTGTTTCCTTTGCTGCATGTAGTTATGAAAGAGCACAAAATCCTCTGACGCTGCGCAGGTAAGGAACTCCTCTCCACCGTTATCCCAGGACAGCAGCTCCTGCTTCTCTCTGCTAGGACCCCAACCCTTCCCCCAGGTTCCTCTTGTCTTTGGGGACGGCGAAAACGTGACTCTCCCCAACACTAGTGCAACTGCTCAGACTGGAAACTCATCCTACAAGCACTTGGTCGGCAAAGGTTTCAGGAAAACTCCCACAGTACAGACATGATGGGGTCACAAAATCATAGGAACTAAAGTGAGAGAGGAAGTTATTAGCTATACAAGGGGAGAGATTTGAGATCCTAAATGTACAAGTCTACTGTCAGTGTTGACATTGTAAGGGGTCCAAACCATATGCATAGGTTTGACAGACCCTACAGAAACCTGCACCCTGTGAAGTAACAGCCAGGAGCCAGGCAGGACATGCCAGGGCATCTCTAATGGCTCTAGACACCCATCTTCAGGCAACAGAAATGCTCCCAAGTGTTCAGTTCCCCCACAAGAGGGAGAGACTTTGAGTGCGGGAGTCCTCGCTATAAATCTGCCAGACTTCAGGAAGAAAAGACAGTAGAAATTAATTACCTGCCATCGTTTAAGTAGAAAGGAGGATTCCTACTGCATGTTGTCCTTGGTTGTTTCCCTTTCCCTGATGCAATGCTGTTCTTCAACATCTTTCTGAGCAGGATTGCATGGTCATGCCGAGTTAGTTCAGTTTGTGTGTTTGTGGCACTAGTAACCACTGACCAGCACATCGCCCTTGGGATCCCAGGTACCTGGGTCTGCACTCCCATGGCCAGAAGAGGAACCCCTCAATACTTAAAGACTAAACCTTCCCCAGAAACCTCAAACATCTCCTGTAAGGATTTGAATGTCATTGTTTCACTGGTGGCGAAACATTTGTTTCCTTGCTCAGAAAATGGGGCATTTTCAGCATTTTCATGCCTCTTTCCCAGGTGAGCAGAGAACCTCCATCCACCCTCTGAGGGGGGAGAGCTGCCCCCTTCTCCAACGAAAGGCTGTGCTTTACGTCCAAATTATGAACAACTTCAAAGGGTCACAGTCTTTACCACTGGTGCTAAACCTGGCTTATTCTCTGGCTCTCAGAGGTTACGTTTCCTTGTTCCTGCATCTCCTTTCCATAGGTGTTACCATTAGCTATTTTGAGCATCATGAAGAATCTCCCCCACAGGAAAGCAAGGAGCAGGAGAAGAGGGGTACAGGTGAGGCAGTATCAAATTAAGACTGATGGCTACTGCTCTCAAATGGGAGGAATCTCCTGACAGCCTCACATCATTACTGCAAATCACAACATTTATAGAGATGCCACCAGGAATTCTGCTTTGCTTCCAGCAGACACAAAGTAAAAGGGCACCTCCTTCAAGCCATTCAGTCTATTCTGCATTATAATTAAAAACAATTTCTATCCTCAATAGGGTTTTGATTCAGGTAACTCATTACCCTCAAGAGCCATTTGTGAGACTAAATTGCGAATGCAAATTAATGCCAGCTTCAACAATAATGCTTCTTTTTTCCTCCTTTCTGCCTCTTTTGCCAACTTCCATTTTTGGAAATTGTCTTGCCTTCGATATCAAGTGGGTGTCCAGAGCAGATTTGCCAGGGGACAAAGAGGGTTTTGTGTTCCTTTTCTTATTAGATGTTCTTTCGTGCTCCCTTGCTGCAATACTGGTATGTCAGGCAATCCCAGGGCAGTGCTACAGCTTCAGGCAGGAACGCAGAGGGACCTGCCTCTCCCCAGCTGCAGCCCTACGCCGGGGCTTTTCTGTCGGCTGAAAGCGTGGAGTGACTTGCTGTAGCTACAGGCAGGAATTCCCCCGAACGTCTCTGCACACTCCTAGCACCCTGGGCAACTGTTCTGGATATTACTGTAATATGAGTAGGAAATTTCATGTATCCTCTGCAGGGAAACCAAAAAACTCTCCAGCCACAAAGACTCTTCTCTGACTCCACCTGTACTTGACATGGTTTGCTCTCTAAATAACCATCTTTGTATTTTATCATATCATTATATTATAATTGTTTTGCACGCACTTCTTTGTAACTCCTGGCTGTATATCCAGTCTGATGCTGCCTCAAATCAGGCATAGCCGAAGGACGCCTGCTATTCCTCACAAAGAACAGAGCAGTAAATACAAGAACTGAAAAGCTTTGCTTCTGTTCCTTGCTTAGACAACATGTGGCCACAGTAGCAGCGTGGAGCGACACAAGTTTTTGGATTTGGTTTAAAAGGGCAGAAGTGCGTGCACAGTGATGCTGCATTGATCAAACACAGCTTACCCACATGCTCACATCAAAAGAAGAGTAAGAGTCCTCTGTGTTTCCCACCACACACACACAAAAGGCCAAACAGGTAAAACTGACCAAATAATTATTGTTAAAAACTGGAAGTAAGCCAGAAATCCTGACCCCAGGGGATGTCTGAAAGGCACAGCCAGTTGCTGCTGCTGGTCCCTGCTGGTGTCATAACAAAAAGGCAAAGTTGTTATTTATTGCCCTTTATTCCTGTAGCATTTGATGTCTTTAATGCAATCTGCACACAGGAGTGTGATGAAGTGCTCTTACTCCCATTTCACATATGAGGAAAGAGAGACATAGCCTCATATTCTGAAAAGGTACTTGAGCACCTAATGCCCTTGGAAATCAGTTGTAGTGGGGCTCTGAAATACCTGGGAAAAACACAGACGCCTGAAGGGCTCGTCCAGACTTCCTAATATTGCGAGCTGCATACTGACACCTCATTGAGAGCCCCGAGATGTGACAAACAAATGCCCTCAGCATGCAGGAGCACGCTGGCAGCCTTACCTGCCAAGAGGAGAGGGCAGCTCTCAAGGACTCATCTCTGCTCTCATGGTATCCACGGGCACAGCTGGCCCTATGGGGGAGCCGGCACTCCGGGCAAGGATGCCCTGCCGAAGGAAAGCTGCATCTCAAGCATGCAGAGCACCAGCATGCTCAGAGTCAGAGCACCAAGGCTGGGGGACATGTTTTAGAGCACCTCTTCTCCATGGTGTAGGTTCAGCGGACGTCCCAGGGATTATTCCTGGTTTACAGCAAGTGGAAGTATTTTGAGGCTCCTCTGACTCCTATGTGAGAATCCCAACTCTGCTCCTGACTTTTCTGTGGCCTTCAGCAAGTTATTCTTAATCTTTCTATGTCCCCATCTGGAAGAGCCGGCTATTGGTGCTAGCCTCAGATTTGATGGATTAACTTGTTACTAATTCCACTGTATTTGACAAGTGCTGAGTATCTCTTACTAATCAGCAGAAACTTAATTCTCATTATGAGTGCTTCTCATGTCCTTTCTGATAAAGCTCACTGGGAGATACAATAGTTCTCCAGAACAGAGGCACAGTCCCTTGGAAAATCAGCAGGAAAAAACAATCAGCCTATATTTCTTTGCAAAAATAACTGCATATCGCTATGGGAATTTGCCCCACATTAGGCTTCCAGAGGAATTTTCCACTCACTCAACTTCTTAATATTAGAGCTTTCTCTCCACAGAGAAATTGCCTTTTTAACCCACATTTTCTGGGTAATTGGACTGGAAATGGGTTTTTCATGGCAGAGAATGGAGCTGGCTTCTCCACAGTTGCCAGCCCACACCCCAGAGGCTCTTCACTTTGTCCCCTGAACATGAAGCTGACACCAGTCTTCCCAGCAGGTTGCCAGATGCAAACATCGGTGCTCCTCGTCTTCCCATTCCCTCCCAGGACAAAGTGCCAGAAAGGATCCCGCAAAGCAGAGCTCCTCAGGAAACTTTCCTGCAGAGCAATGCAGCTGCTTGTATTTGGGATGAAGGGAAGCATCTCCCCACTTGTGAAGGTTACTCGTCACAGCTACAAAACACCCCATGTATAAGGCTAAATTACCAAGGTGATCTCATGATTGAAGTCAAGCGTCCAGGTCCAAATGAATCCAAACAGAGTTAGAGACAATCCCCTTGTGATGTTATTTGCAGGACGCAGGCTGGGATGCAGGTGGTGACGTTGACCATACAGGGAGCTCCCACCCCGGAGCAGGGCTGGGCTCTACCAAATAGAGACCTGGATGTATCGTCCTCCAATGAATGCAAGTTTCTGCTCCCTCTCTGTGCCCCCTTTGCCAAGAATGGGAGTGAGGTGGGGGGGTTTGGTCGGTGGGGTTGGTTGGTTTGTTGTTTGGGTTTTTTTTTTTTTTTTAACCTGGCTGACATTTTGACCTTGACTATGAGCTACTTGGAACAGATACCATCTCTTGCTATGCATATTCATGACAACCATCATCCTTGCTGACACATCAGTCACCTTTTGAGCTAAAACAATGAACCACAACAACTTGTGATAGCATCAGGCTCCCACCCTCTACCTGCTGAGGCACCAGAACAAGCAATTTCAAAGCCAAGAGGGCAGTTTTCCATACTAGAGATGGAGTTTTCAGTTTGACTCTCAAAAAATAAAAAAAAATAAACAAGAAAACAACCCCAGACATTTCTTTTTAATCTTCCGGTAGAAAAATAAACTGAAAATTTTATTTTTGGTAAAACAAAGTGTTCATTTGGATGAATACTGCAATTCTTTATCTCCTTGAAAAAAAAAGCCACAAGACCTTAAAAATTATTTATAAAAAAACCCCTGTTTCACTTCTATTAATTAGTCTCCCTTAAATTCCACGTGCAAATTCACCTACCAAATTCAGATATCATTCTGAGCCCATCTATAGGCAAAACTTTCTTCCTTTTTGCATGCAACTATTACTGAAAATGTGTTTTGATTTGGAGTCTACGTTCTTGGGCAAAGCAGCAAGCCCACGTCTCATACAGAGAGAGAACCAGAACCCCTAATGCCTTGAGAACAAAATTTAATGACGTCTCCAGATGATATCACACATCAGGATGTGTCAGAAATGGCTTCCTGAAAGAAAAGATTACTCAATTTGCCAAATAACTTGTAAATTCATATGTTTGGCATGAGCAAGACTCAAAGGAATCTCCTGAATTATAACAAAGGTCCCTTGTTCCTCCCTGCCCATTTCACTCGGATGCAATAAAGGCTAAGAGAACGCGGTCTGAGGCATTGTTTGGAACAAGATGTGACTCCGCACGATGTATGGAGGGGGACTGGCCAGATTTGGTCCCTAGAGTAGTTTGGCATGACAGCAGCAGCAGCTTTGGCCTGTGGAGCTGCTGCCTAGAGTAGTTCAGCCCCTTGCAGCCTTCCTCGCTCCCTCCTCTACCTATATACTCTCTCCTATATATTACATATGTAGTTGTTCCCCTTTATCCTTCCCTGACCCTTTCTCTGCCACCTCCAAATCTGTACTGTTCATGTTCCCAGTATGCCCTCCCTCTTACCAAATTCCCTTCTTCACATGCAAGGACCCAGCAGGTCATGGAAGAAGCTGGAGGGATGGGATCGAATCCCATAATTTCCTTTCCAGCAAACAGATGCTCCCTCCCCAGACAGTACACAACAAAACTAAGAGAGAACTCCCTTCAGATGTTTTCCTATCAGCTGAGCAACCTGTGTGCACACCCGATACCGTCAGCAAATGTTGAGAGTGAGAAGTGGGATGGCTGGACGGGACAGAAGGAGATCCCAGCATGGGGACATGCCCGGTCTTGCTACCTCCAGGCTGTGCAGAGCGCTGCTGTTTTAAGAGCGACCTGGAGGTGGAGTCTCCCCAAAACACAGGCCATTTCTGAATCACCTTCCTGTGCCTGGGTGGGCTATTTTCAGTTGCAGGCTCACTGCGGCAGCAGTATTTTGCTTGCAACCCAATACATAGAAATGTTAATAGGGTGTCTGAAGAGGCATTTTAGTTGTGAGCTGCATGTTGTCTTTCTTAGTTGAAAGCACACCAGTGCACCCATAAAAGTAATATAATCTCAGGAGCAGAAGGAGCGCTGCTAGAAGGATTGGTTAAAACCGGGCTTATTCCTGCCGTATTTTCTCAGGAAAAATCCCCAGGATGCCTGTGCAAGAACTATTGAGTCAGCTGCTGGGCTCAATCCAGCTCTCACCGAGAGTGTCCTGGGTCCCCTCCGCTCTCGCAGGTGCTTCTCAGATTCTGCTCAGTGCCGCCTAAGACCAGGGAGGCTGTGTCCTGCCATATTATTAGATCCACCATCTTAACCATATGTCTGTTCTGCTTAAAGCACAGCTTTGGGAATCCAAGGTCTGCATTCAGTTCTGGTCCTGAGAGAATCTTTCTGTATAAGCTTGGGCAGGAGATTAAGTACTGGTGAACTCCAATTCCCCTTCTGCAAAAAGGGGAGCACACTGCTTTATCTGTCCAGGCTGTCAGCTCAGTGACCCAGAGACTGGACAGGGTTCGACACACTGGACAGATGTGCATACACTGAGTAAAGAACAGTGTGACCCTCTAAAAGTCACTGCCATACAACTGAACATTGCTCTTTGGGGACATCAAATGGATGTTATAGTCCATCCAGCCACTGCTTAGCCTATACATTTTGTGTACTTGCCTGTAGGCTCCTGATTTCTGTGCTATCTTTTACAGTCTACATAAAAGCAAGCAGAAAGAACGTCCTGCCTTGCTAGCTGCAATCTGAAACCGAGGGAAGAGGCTGACAGCCCAGTGCTGCTGTTTTCTCTGATGTCCAGACCTCCTGTGCCATGCTTTCCCCCGTGAGACCTATTGCAAGAACAAGAGTATTAGTTATGGTCACCTAGCAATATAACTAGGTCTTTGGGGGGGGTCTGCAGCCTGCCTATCATGTGGAGCTCTAGCCTGGAGGATCTGCTAATCCACCCGTGCTGATCAGCAGAGTGTAAGAGAAGCTTGCACACGGGGAATGGAAGGCAGTTCAGCCCCAGAGGTTGTGTCCTTTGACCCTGGCTGAATCATTTCACTCGCTATTAAAGCAGCTATGTGCACAAAACCTAGATACTGGCCAGGGAAAGCTCAGAACTGTACTGCAGGATGAGTAAGGGAGGATAAAAAGGAAAGTATTTGTCCACAGCAAAAGCGCCGGCCTCCATCAGGCAAGATTTAGTTCCGTAAGAGTGTTAAATAACACGCTTATGTCATCCATCGTCATGCTGCCATAACCAGCAAACTTCGTTTCTGTGAGAAACCATGAGGTGCCTCCAATGCCGTTTTGAACTGGTAATGCCCATTTCAGACTAGACAGATGGGACACGAGGACCCCTCAAAATGAGCTGGGAAAGCTGTAGGACCTGTCCCTAGACAGACTTGCAGCTGCAGGAACTTGCACGTCTCCACTGAATACAGTGGAGTTACTCCAGTTTACATCGGATGAAAATCTGAATCAGACCTGCATTTTTCTACTCTCAGCTCATAACACTTGGATGGGATCTTACAAACAGGAACACAAACAGCTCAAGTCACTAAAACCTTGAAATAAACATCCCCTATCCCATGGTGGAGAAAGTATTTACGTTCTTCAGCATTTGAGGTGGCTCAGGAGCATTGGTGGGGAATCAAAGCCCACAAGTCTAGACAAGGTGAATAAATCTACAGCTTGTCAAGCTAGTAAGGAAAAAAAGCATATTTGTTTTCTGAATGAATAAAGTTCAGTTTAACCTTTGTTCCACTAGGCTGCAACTCTACAGAGCGTGGCAAATTCTTGCCATGGGAGCAGAGGGTATCCAGCAGGACCCAAAGCTGTACTTTTGCATGAATTAACAAAAACTCAGTGTTCTATGCAAACCTCATCTGACTGTAAGCTGAGCTTCCTAATTGAGAAGTCACTTTTTTCCTGAATTAGAGAACCTTTAGAAGTCAGCTCTTGAGCCTTCATTCTGAATGACAATTTGCTCCATTTCCATCATAAATCTAGCCCAGGTGCCACACTGTCTCTGCTCTGCCTTAAACCCGTGGGCTGTAGTGATAAGGGGCTCCCAGAGAGCGGGATGGCCATAGAAGATTCAGGTTTCAACACTACCAACACTCAAGGTTTGTCCCAGCTTTCTGCCCACGTGCAGCTCTAAATCTTCCTGGTTCTTCTCTTTGATTAACCATGCACATCCAGGTCATGCAAATTCTCCCACCCACAGCTTCTCCTTCTTCCATTTACTGCGCGCTGGAAGCACAAATATTCAGAACCTCGGATTAAGAGCATATTTCAGTATTCTGCAGGATCTAAATACATTTTAGGTGGGATTAAGAACCGATTCACTGAGCTCACTTGAAGATGCCTATTTTGTCCTAATTGTGCCTTTCTACTAAGAGGTAGCATGATGTCATATATCCCTGAAAACAGCTCCTGGACTAAGCCACACGTTCTTCAGAGCAGCAGCGGCAACACACAATAACAAAGACATAGCAATTTCAGTATTCTGCAGGATCTAAATACATTTTAGGTGCGCCTATTTTGCTCTCGGGTTTTGTGGGAAAAAGGCCGGTAAGGGAGATGCACCATCACCTGCAAGCTGAGCAACCTACGTGGATTTGTTCCTTCTCTTCCTACCCATCCCAGCCCTGCACTAGAAAAGCAACCTGGGGTGAAACCAGGAGAGCAGGATACTAGGAAGAGAGGCAGATACAAGGAGTTACTGTCCTCCTCTCCCAAGGATGAAGGAAAGCTTTCTACTATACCTGAGTAAGGGCTAGAGGGAAGGACTGGTCTCAGGCCATGTACGAGATGGGTGTACCGGGGGGAAATAGTTATGAAAGCAGAAAGGTTTGTGTGCTTAAAAAGTTGTGAAACTCATTACTTTTGTTAAAGTGCTCTCTGAGTGGCATTACTGTGCATTATGCTCTATAAAGAATCAGATGCTCTTCTGCTGTGCTTCACGCTGGCTATTAAGAAAAAAGAGTTCTTTTCTTTCTGCTATTGTTGCTAGCCACAACAAGGACTTCTAGCTCTCCAACAAGGCTGCTCCAGGCTGGATCCTCAGGCACTGTACACAGGATCAGGTCATTGCTCTCAAAGCCTAACTAGCTTATGCCAGCTTGGGATTTGGCCCTGTATATTCAAGCCCACTTCAGCTCTCTCCACATTCTCACTTGCTATTAACTCTGCTGAGCTGTGGCCCATATCACTGTTTGCTCTGATTTTTCTTCATGTTTCATGTCTCTGACCTTCTTTGGAAGAGATGATAACAGCTTGCCTCCTTGAAAGTCAATCGTTTCCTTCACATCAAAGTAAGAAGCAAGGTCAAGATCCAGCTGCTACTAACTGATAGCTTTAAAACAATAGCTTTTGGTGGAGACCAAACTAATCTGCTCTGAGCTCTTCTTTGGGGATAGCTGGGAGGAGTGGGTTGAGAATGGGTCTTTACACCTTCTACTCAAAGCAGGCAGACTGCTTTGGTGACAAACTGAGACAAACAGGAGAGTGCTGATAAAAGAGATCACGGGGCTGATCACAGAGAGCACACAGGCAACCCGCTGTTTCCCACAGGAACTGCTCCAATACAAACATTTCTTCAGAGACTAAACGCTTCACTTTTTGCAAGAGAAAACATCCTTAAAAATCTACATATGACACAAGCATTGTCACAATGCTATATTTTGTTACTTTGATAAGGCTGCGAAAGGATGCAGCCCGAGAAAGTCTGGCAAGGCTGGGAGACCATAAGGTGGTCTGTCCAGAGTCCTACAAACTGTTGGTTTCCAACACAATCAAGATATAGGTGGACAACGCAGATTAAATCACATATAAGCATATGATGTGACCAAGTTACACTCTCAGGGATTTAGTCAGTTCATTATGCTTTAAAGAAGGTATAAAAAAAAAATCCAGGAAAAATACCTGGACCAGGAGAAGAGCAGCAGAGCCATGAACAGATCCCAGAAGCCATCACTCCTGCTGAGAGGCAACCCAGCTTGCTTTCTCAAACCAGTTTATCCAGCAGGCAGCGCAGCGTGGCATCACTGGTGAGGTTTCCTCAGGAAGCATTCACATTACCTTGATAATACATCAGCCTAGGGAAGCTGCCAGAAAGTACACACAACACATTGGGCTGCTGCTGTTAGCACACCACTGCTCCCCATTAAATCTGTTCCTCCGACACCCTCTCAGCAGCTGCAGCTCGTGTGGGGTTGAAGCACCCTCCCCCTTCCCCACCGGTGCCTTCTGATATCTGCTCAGGTGCAGAGCTGGCTCCTGTTCCCTCCAACCTTGGCAAAAAGCCCAAAGACTTCAGTGGGGTGTCAATGGAGAATAAAGCAAAAGGGATTCTGGCCCCCAGCATGGAGAAGGTAACCAGCATGTCTCTCATCAAGTCCCTGTCTGAGGGTTTTTTCACTCGTCCACAGTCTCAACTTTGAAATGTTGCCTCCTGAGCTACTGTTGAAAGCCAGCTGTCTACCATTTATATTGTTAATTCATTAAAACCAGTTCTTTATCCTCTCAGGAAATCACGGCAGTCCTGCTTACTGGCAGACAATAACATTCGAGGGCTTGCTGCTGCAATCGCTGACAATATCAATTATTTAGTTTTCTGCCAATTCCTATTAGACTTTTCAGGCTAGAGAATTTACACTGTGTTATTGAATTAAAAAACAGCTAAAAGCTTTAGGGAATCCAAACTAATTAGCCAGCATTTGTAAACCCCTTTGTTCATGGTAATTTGTTTACAAGAGTAGCTCAACCTTTTAATTATGGGCACACTCATAGGCCACGTACTGTACCATTACAGGCAGGATTTTTTGTTTGGTGCAAGAAGGGCAAATATGGGGAAGCTAATTTTGCTTTAATGAGCTGTGATGACCCCACTTGGCACTGGATGACCTTAAAATATAAGTGTGTCTATAATTATAACTAAGAAAAAATAACACTCCAGATGCTTTGAGTGGGCCAGAAATCATCAGCACCCAATTGTGTCAGCAATACAACTCCACAGCCCCGACTCTCACTGTCTTCAGCCTCTTTTAAAGATCTCATCTCAAGATAGCTCTTCACTCTCTTGCCTGTTCCCTTCTATTTGTTTTCTCCTTCCGCTTTAGACTTGAAAGACGAATGGTTTAGTTATTATAGAACAGGAGACATCCACACCTGCGATGACGATGCTGCCGTGCCCATTTGCACTTACATCTTTGCAGCAGGCTGTCCCTGTCTGTGCTGTAATGTGTCGTCGCAATCCATGACCCTGCTCCGCAAACCACTGCCGTGGCAGGAGTACCATCAACGTTTTACGAGTCCTCTCCCTTTAGCACGAGAGCAAGGTTTTTGTTTTGGAAGAAACACTACGGTTCTGCTTGATAGAGGATTTTTAGTCCATTAAGTAGGAAGCCGTAGCAAACTGTTTGCTTTCTCTTCTGATCGCTTTACCAGACTGAGCTGTTGGGCAGAACTGCTCCATGGGAACTGGGCAGGAGCGTTTGGGCTGAGATCCCAGGAGTAGGAGGTTTCCTGCCTGCAGTCTGTGACCATCTCTCTTTATGCAGCAATGCATGGACATGTAAATAAAGGAACTAGCCAAAGAATGTTTCCGAGCTGTGTCTGGTTTCTTCAGTGAAAAGCTGATGTGCAAGGCTCCTGAGCAGACCTACTCAAAATCAACAGTGAAAATCTTGACGTTTTCCTTGACATTGAATAGAAATTCTGAATATGTTAATTTCTGGGGTAAGAGATGACAAAAGAATGGAAGGAAAACTAAGTGAGATGTCTCCCAATGAGGGAATATGCAGCAGATTACAGGAAAACTTGAAATGGGAAGGCTGCAATAAAGTTCCCAGTTCATTTTTAATAGTTCCAAGAAACTTGTTCAGATAAAATCTATGTCTGCATTTTTAAAAAAGGTATCAAACTGACTTTTTTTGGAAAAAAAGATGCTAAGAAAATGTTTAAAACTTCTTCATTTCTGATACAAATGCACTGCATTTGGCATCCCTCAGTCTGATCTAACATGCTGAATGCAGACCGATACAGCCTTAGCCCACGGGCTCAGCGTGAGTGCAAAGCAATCTCCCCACGTAGTCCCAGTGATGGATATGGCCCCGTGGCAACCTTCACCCCTTCATCAGACAATTAACACCAGTGCAGGTGAGTCCAAGAGATACACACAGCGTAGTGCACGGGTACCCTGTGGACAGCATGGTGTAACCAGAGGACAGATCAGACCACTGTTTTCTTCCAGTCTCTGGCACTGGTTTGCTGGGCCCTTGAGCAGGTTACTTCTCCCCTCTGTTGTTCTGTTTTCCAACCTGGAAACTGTTCCCAGGTCATCCTCTGTCCTATGTCTTTTAGGCACTTTGAGGTCTGCGTGGATAGTATATCGCTAGCTAGGTCTCAGCGTGCCATCTGACAACATTACATTTAGCTCTGCTCTAAGGGCAGCTGAACATTAAGTTTCAGTAGAGGGGCTGATTTAATCTCTTCAGGAATTTTGTTATGAGGCTCAAATAGCATCCATAAAAATGGAGACAGGCACAATTGTCCCTCAAACATCCAGGTCTTCTGGACCATATTTAGTCGAAATATCATTAACTGTGCAGCATGTTTGACAAGAATGTATGACAGCACTAGCCATATGGAAAGCATAAATATTAAATACTGTATATTGCAGCCATTTGCAAGAAACTGCATTAATCCCTTGAAGGTTAATGAGAATTATTCATGTGCATCTGAGGGAGAGAAGTACTTCACTTTAGAAATTGAACAGCTTGACATGCCTGATTTTTCACTTACCAATAAATATGAAAATGGAAAATGGATGGACATCTCAGCATTGTGCCTGAATGAGAGGCTCACTGAGCAACTCCGAGGTTTGTTTTTTCAAATCAATATTTTACATCATTAATATTTTCAGTTCCAGGAATCAGGGAAACAATAAATCTTGCCTGATCATAGACGGTTTGCCACCGTGTAGATATTCTTGCAAGAGGGGAAACAGATGTCAAGGAGTCACGACAAACCTGGTTTATTTAGTTCAGTCCTGAGACTAAAAAGGAGGAATCAATACCTGTGTAGGGCCTGGTTTGAGACCACACGTAAGAGGGAAAAGAGAAGTGAGGCAGAATTATCCTTGATGAGCAAGATCTTCAGCTGACATCGTGGAGACTACTCTGTTCACACTATTGAAGCATCTCACCAGAAAACATGGACAGATTTCTGAAAAGAGTTTAAGTAAGTGACTAATAAATGTGATTTCTTGCAGCAATCACTATTAAAATTATTTCAAATGTTTTTGAAACAGTTTTGTTATGGCCTGTTTTTAAATTAACCACCTGCATCAGCAGAGCTATTAAAAACTTGAAATTATAAAATTTTTCTGTGTCTGATGAAAATCATTTGTTGTCAGTGAAATCCTCCTGCTGCTTTGCAAGGAGCAATTTATAGAGATGGCTAAAATTTGTGGATAGTCTTCTTTTAGTTAAGGTGTGGTGGGTTTTTTTTTAATTCTTTCATAATGAAAATACTAACCCATCCTTTTTCTTCCACCTTGTACTTTTTTCATGATACAGTCACCGTATTTATGCTGCACATTTTGGCAAATTCCAGCCATTATTACTGCACGGTTCGTGGTATCTAGAAGAAATGAGCTCCACGCTCACACCAGAGGCTGCTGCTCAGTATCTCTACTAGGCATGAACACCATCCTACGGAAAAGTGGAGCGTTTAGTTGTCTCGGCAAAGAGAAAAGGAAACTGTGAATAGAAACCACACTTTCAAGAGCCTTCAGGTTAGCTGCCAGAACAGATTTTCAGCTGACATGAACGATGGGAGTTCCTGCAGCTCAAGGAAGCAGTGGAGCTGGACTGATTTACACAAGCGGAAGATTTAGCTCTGCATACGCTCCCTTCAGTGTTAAATGCACATCCTCCAAGCTTGCTCCTGCTCAGCCTGAATCAGGTAATAAAACAGATCATTTTAAAATACAGGGAACTGCCAAAGGCGCCATCTCTGCAGAAGCACCTGGGGAAGCGATGCTTGTCCGTCTGAGGAGTGAGTATGGGCCATTACAGCTACAGTTTGCCTAAAATCAGCCTTTGTCTTCACCACTGGCACCGTGGTGTTGGTTTGGACATGGCAGCTCTCACTGAGGGCTGCAGCAAAGGCAGCGTTGGAGCAGGGAGAACGTATGAAGTGGAGGCAAATAAGGCTGAAGCCTGTTTGAGGGGCTGAGAAAAGGGGCTGATGGTCAGAGTGCACCGGGGACGCCCTAGAAATAGGGTCAGGGGAATGAGAGGGAGGCTGAGCTGATAGAGTAGGCGCATTGCCATGTCTCCGCACAAAGAGAATTGGCAGATGGGTCAGTGCATCGCATCATACAGGTTCTTCCTTCTCAGATGTTTTGATTTCCAGTCCTGGTGCTTCAGAAGTGGCTCGCGTGAAACAAGCCCAGAGCGTCAGCAGACAGACATCCCCCTGCAGCGCAGTGCAAGCGCTGGGAAGCTCCTGGGTGAAACGCTGCGCTACTGGGAGCATCCTGCCCTATTTTCTGCACCACAGCAGCCCCGTGCTGGGTGTGCAGCGATGCGTGTGGGCCAGGAGCAATCACACATACAGCCAGCTACTGGTCCCAGGGAAACCTTACTGAATCATGCACGGATCCATGCGCAAATTCAATCTTACGGTTATCATTAGCTGGACTTCCGAGGAATTACGGCACTTGATTCCTCTTGCTCTGTGCCCAAGGTCAGCAAAACAGCTGAGTGAGTGTGTTTTGTATTAGGGGTGTATTTATAAATAGCTTCTAAAGGGTTAGTTAAAGGATGTTTGGGTAAGTAAGTGGTTAATCAATTTGTACAGGTTATTATGAGACCAGCAGATGCATAGGTTGCTTATGAATGCCTTTACGTTATCAACTGCTGATATGCATATAACCATCTGATATAACACATATTAATCACCTCTGTAACAGCTATTATGAAGCATTTATAAAAACACCACTAATGTGAATGTCCTTACAAAGTCAGTTAATCCATGACACTGGGACTCGCTGACCCCAAAACAGGCTGCTTAGAAGAAATCAGGCAGGAGGCCTCTCCCCTGTCCGAAGGGTAGTTTCTCTTCGAAGAGTGTCTCATTGCCCAGACATCTGGCAGCCTGTGAACTCCAGCGGAAGAGTTTTACTCTGTTTTCATTGTCAGACACAGCACACAATCACTGTTAGACAGTACGAAGGAAAACACAGCTGGTGATTCTGGACTATGTTATATTTTTATTCTGAGTCATTTACCACCTCCTTTAAATAATCCCAGAAGCCCCCACGGGGATTTACTTTTACCACATTAGATTGCTCAGGAGTGTGTCTGTCTCTGGCCTTTTCCTCCTGCTTTTCAATTTCTGTTCTGGCCTGCCTCCGCCGGAGGAGAGGATGTGCTCCAAGTCACTCAGAGGAACATTTTAAGGCTCTGAGGATGATCCACAACTGACATAAAGCAGAGCAGATCCGGTGGCTTCAATGAAGCCACGCACAGTCACACCAATGGTGGGTCTTCAGCTTGCAAAGTTGCGCTGATACCGCTTTCCCAACAAACACAAAGCACAGCTTTGGCTGGGCAGGAGATGTCCCATTTCCAAGCCATGGCATGGCGTAGCTTAGTCCTGTTTTGGGCTCTAGCCACATACAGCTAAAATAGAAATCAATGATGTTACCAATTGATACCGTGTGTTTGACAGCACTGACTGAAAATTTTAAATGCATGTCTTCTGAATGTTCACTTGCTCAAATCTATACTGTAGCTGAGTGCTGTTACCCTATGAGCAAAGGAAAATGGCACATTGAATACTGAAGACCATCTTTTTTAAATTGGGTGTGAGACTCTATATACAGTCACTGAAATTTTGTCAGAGTACGTCATGGCATCTGCCAGCTACCAGCTCTGCTGTGTGCAGTAGGGCCCCCCTGTTTTATCTGGCTGCATTCAGCAGCCAGGTTCTCCCTGTACTCGATGGGAAAATGTCATCCAGGCAGAGGGCCATTAGGTGATAAAGTCAGAAGGGGGAATATCCCACTTTTTTTCGTTGTGCAACTGTAGATGGTTTGGGATATCAATGCTCTTAACAACCAGACTTAAAGGACATCAGCACACGGGTGCTACTGTTCTGTAAAGGTATTTCATGTGAGACACACCAGGTCTTACTGCATCCTGCTTTACCCTATGTTTTGGTGCTTCGTGAAGCCAGAAGAAAAGACTTGCTTTGCCTAAAATTCCTCTGGAAACCCACAGATAGGGGGAAAACCAACATGCAATGAAAGTAAAGCCAGTCCATCCCCTTCCTCTGCTTTGCTGCACAATATTCGCTTGACGGGTTCACAAGGTGAACTTACCGTGAGCTGCAAGGTCAGAGCCAACTTTGGGAGTAGGTGACTTTTCCACAGCTGTTTAATATCTATGGTGAGAATAACCTGCCCAGGAAACGAGGTTCCTTGCCTCAGATCTGTTTTGTCCTCTGGCAGAAAGGGAGCAAACAGAAAGTCATCGTATGGTTCACGCCCTCACTGGGTTTTGGATGGGCTGCCCAGCTGTGACTAACTGCAAGGCTTTGCTAAAACGTGGATGCATCCTTTGTAGGCTGAGGATTTTGTTGTCTCATAGTTGCTCGGCCTCAAAAATTGTTAGAGACACCAATCACTTGTGAGTTTTTAAGCAGGTTCACCCTGGAAGTCATGAGAGAAATACCCCTTTTAGTTAATCTGAAGGCTGGACCTTCCCTGGGAAGCTAGCAGTATCTCCCCTCAGTTTTTGTGTCTATACCCCAAATGCCATCCTCTAATTTTCCAGATGATTAAAGCTTTCATTTCACTTTGGGGAAAGCAGAACTCCAAGAACCTGTGCAGTTAAAATTCAAGAAAGCGCAGCTCTTCTCTTCTCCGGGAGACATTTTGTGTGCTGCCCACAATTAGAGCAATTGGTCCCTTTACATAAGTAAAGCAATTCTTTATGGCAAATTAGCTTCTTCTTAATGAAGACTTGTTATTTTCAGTAAGTCAGCGCTTTTGGTGGGGAGATTTAATAAACTTCATTCTTCTTCCCCTCATTGTGATAAGCAAATTTAATTTTACTCGTATTATTAATAATATTGAGCATCTCTTGAATATGTATAGTAGGCAATCCAAATCAGTTTGTTCAGTACAAAAATCCTCTTTTCTGATATAATATTTGGGTAAATGGAAAACATTCAGTCTCTCATAAATGGGTGTTAAGACGGAGTGAAGATACACAGACACTGACCCTCTGGAGGGGACCAGTAGCAGGCCCACTCATTTCTAAGAATATTGCTGACATTCCCCTTGCCTCCAACAAGGCAACCACTGAATAAAAAAGGCTGCTGTCCTGAATTGACAAAGGTTATTTCCAAGCACTTCTGTCCTGCCTCTGTCTAAGCCAGAGAGAGGTCACCCGCATGCCCACCACCCCGCAGCCTGGATCCAGGCTTTGGTTGCAACACGCTTCTTTTCCCAACAGACCACTGCAATATTAAACTTCACAACATGACGCACTTGCTGTTAAGCCACGATGTTTCGTCCTTTTGCACACTGCAAAGCGTTCAATAAGGCACGGGACTAAGCAGGACAGGTGCAGAACATCATACACCCATGCAGAAACACCATATCTCCACCTTTGCTCTGCCCAGATAACCCACAAATGCTACCCGCGACCTATTTTTCCCGGCAAATGCTTTCTGGGCTTTTGCACCTGTGTATCATCAGTCAGTGCATTCCCCAGGGGGGCAGCCAAAATGAGGCTGAACGTATGTTAATGAAAGGGAATATTCACCTTATGCAAAAGGTGAATCAGGGAGATAAATTCAAAAGCTTTCTGTGCCATTACTATAGGAAAGTGCTATGGAGTTTAATCGGGTCTACAGAGAACTTAAAGAGATACAGAAACCTCTCTAAAATAGGCTATCTCCTATAGAGAACGAGACCTTTTCTGTGGATGCCTTCCACCCTGGCCCTACTGCCTGGCTATTCAAAAAATTCTGCATGACTCTTACAAAGGAGCAATTTTATATCCATTTCTACAATGCATTAGTATAATGGCTTGATTGGTAGAAATTCTCCTTTTACAGAACAACAATATTTACAGAGCCTCAAAAAATAATTTTCTCCCTCCCTGGCTGACCTAACTATATCCTGGAGTTTCAGAAATAATCAAAGGCTTTTCAGTCACTTTGTATGTATGAACGATGGAGACTCTGAATGTATCATTTCTTCCCTCTTCAGAGAGACTTTTCAACATAACACCCTTCATTTCTTTTGGACATACTCTTTTCTCTAAATGTTACTGACACAGAGACGTTGTTCTCTTTACCTCACTGTTACTAGTCATGCCTTACTGGCTCATTTGGTCCAAACATGATAAATCAATTTCCATCCAATTAGGCTACGCCTGAAGAATTAATTTGCTACACTTTAGACTGTAGTATTTTGTATGTTCCTAAACGCAATTAGAAAACTTTAATTTAATCTTACATGCCCAATATGATCAGCTGGTACATAAGACAACCCAGTTGTGGCTTGTACAGTGTGCAATTGTAGTTGACTGTAGTATTTTGTATTGTTCCTAAAGCAATTAGAAAACTTTAATTTAATCTTACATGCCCAATATGATCAGCTGGGACAACCCAGTTGCGGCTTGTACAGCATGCAATTGTAGTTGTAATTGATTATTGATTTTTTTGCAAGTGTGTCTTGCTGGCTTGTACAGCATGCAATTGTAGTTGTAATTGATTAAAATTGTTTTTGCAAGTGTGTCTTGATGTCATGCATAACTTGATTTGCTTTGGGTCTTACTCCTGCAAGCACACATGCACATCAGAAACTTTCTCTGTGTGAGCAGTTCATCAAACCCTGCAGGATTTATGAGCAGAGCTAGGCGGGTCCAGGGCTTGCTGGCCCAAAACATTAATTTTCTCCTGAAATGGTGTTTCTGTGATCAGAGCTGTATGGGCTAGATGGCAAAGATGCTAGATGGATTTTCAAAACAATGAAGGTGCTTAGGCTGACATCCACAGAGGCAACAGCAGGGAGGATTCATCCTCCTTGCTTTCAAAATCCAACCGAAGTGCTGGGCTTAAGAGCCCGATTGTCCTAGGACAGCCCTGTTCACAGCGGAGGGTTTCAGTTTGCAATTTTCTCCGTTTATGGTAACAGGACTTTAGGGTGACTAGTCTTCAAAACACAACCTGGGTGTTTTATGAGGTCTAAGGGGATCCCATCAGTCCATGCCCTTGACCTCACAGTGGTGCACAGGGAACAGGATCTTTAAAGTGCTGCAAGTGATGGACACAGGAGAGGTTAATGCTTGCAGCTGAGCCCACGTCACCGTCAGGAGTGAGCAGCCTGCCCCAGCTGGGCTCTGGCAGAGGAGGGGACCCCAGCTGCAGCTCTGGCTCCAGGCAGGGCTGCTCCTGCTGGCTCTGGGGACACATCCAGACCCTCGCTGCAACCCTTGGCAGGGGCAGATACGGTCCTCAGCACTCCTGTCACCTCAGCCTCGCTAATTGCAGTGCCTAAAATTAAGTCATGGAAATCCCACTCCATTCCCCATCAATACATCTTGAGAAAAGGGGCTCTAATTTCACCGGAGAACTGGCCACCTAAGGATCCCCAGAAATCCATCTAGGCACTTCCAGCTTCTGTCCTAAATGCTTAACCAAACCTGGCCCCAGGTACCCAGACACTATTACAATTGGACCTAACTTAGGTTCTAGCAGTTTCTTAAAAGATCTGGGAGGATATTTCATTCCTGGCAAATATTTTGCATAAAAGCCATTTCTTTGAAACATTTCAACAACAACAAGACAGCTGCTTAGCTCAGCCAAAAATGACTGGATCAAAAAAAACACTGTTTCTTATTTTCAGAAGTAGGCTACAATGTGAAGGCTGACTGTAACCGGACACGACAGAATCCTAATGCCTTCACAATTTTACTCACCCACTTCTGAGAAGTGTTTATATTTGAAATCATGGTGAGTTAACATGAGTTAAAGGCACATGCTCTCACCTCTCGATACATAAGTAACGGATTGTTCCCTGGATAATACCAGGGCTTGTCAGAAATATATAACATAGACACTGTGATTTTTCACAGCATGTAGTTCTCACTACGTCAGTAGGTAAGAGAATGTCAGAGAGGTGGGAAAAAAGCAGAAGGTACAACATGGATCTATTTTGTGCCATGCAAGAGATGGTGCCTCTAAGTTTGCTCCTGATTTATTTTCTCTGTTTTGTTAAGAACAGAAGCTAGAAGGGAATTTCCATTTGTATGATATTTCCATATGTATGATATACTTAAAAAGACAGGAGGCTTATAAAGTATTAGACAGCACAACGAGACATAAAATGACATAATGAATGCCTGTGCTGTGGAAGACAGGTTGGTACAGTCTGGGAAAGAGGGCGAAAACATCACCCAACCCTCAAAATGACCGAGAATCAGGGTCCCCTGCTAACCTAGCTGTTGATTTGGAAAATATACATGCCATGTTTCTATCAACTACTACACCGCATACTGAAAAAGGAAAAAGCAGATGTTAAAATGGCAATGATTTTCTGTCCAAAGCTTCATATGTTCCATCTTCAAATGAAAGCAGCCAGCAAGCATTTTAACCCTCGTTCATTCTCTGCTGGACTATCTCAAACGGGCAGACTGGCAGGGTGAATAGCCAAAAAAGGAAGGTTCTTTCAAAGACATTAGTATTGACATTAAATTGGCAACACTTGCACCCAGTCCTTGGTGAGGACCATGCTGACACCTTTAGATGTTTCTGACGACACTGAAGAGTAACCTACAGCCATGAATATGAAGGTGCCAGCAGTTCTTTTCTCAGCACAGTATATAATTGCTGCTCCCACAATATCCAGAAACACTGCATAAACTTTTTTTCTCCCCGCTCCCAGCTTGGTGCTTATCTCTGTAGAAACTTCCCCCATCCTACAGTCTGTCTTGACTTACCCTCCAGCCACTTCTAGCAAACTGGTGCCCCAGGCAATGCAAATAACCTTCCGCTGGCCAGAGTCGGAGTTGACTGGACTTGGGATAATTAACTTTATCATCATTGCTTTCAGCATCACGTGCCTGTGGGTCCAGTCTCCCATGACCGCAGGAAGCAACCCTGTCCAACAAACCCTTCCAGAAACAGAGAAGCTTTGTTATAAAACTGGGTAAGTTCACATCCCGCACTCCTGCTATACAGAGGCTGCTCCAGAACTTCCTTCCTGAGATAGCCTGAGGTTTCCAGTTTATTGATGGCCAGTCTATACCTATTTGTTCTCTTCAACAGCTCTTCGCCATCGCAGCATAAACTCCCTTCCTCCCTGTGGGCTTAGAAAGAGCAACCGTATCTCTGCTCAGCCACACTACCAAAGCTTTCTGTTTGACAGAAGCTCTTCATCTACTTGATCACCCTTAACAGCTCATCTCTGAAGCTGTTCCAGCAGAGGCTCATCCCTCTGCAGCTGCCTAACCAAAAAGTACTACTGAAAGCCAGTGTATCTACTACAGGCAGAGCCATGTCACATTTCTTTCTTTCTCTCCATATCATTAACCTTATTTCCTTCAAAACATGCTTGAAATTATTTTGCTTCCATTTTAGTTTCAAACTGACAAGATGATGCAGTTCATTGCAGTGAACCATCGCAGGCTGCCCACAACCCATAGAGCAGAAGTCTAGTCACTGCTGTCCCATTCGTGCGTGCAAGACCAAAGCCAGAGCACCTCTGGGTATGTCTATCCACATTGCAACCAGGTGCCCTGGATACAGAATAAGTCAGCCCTAAATAGGTGTTTTATAATGGCTCTTCATTGAGTCACACAGTCCCTACTGCTCCCGCTCAACAAAACTTGTGCATCAGGCTTCCTGCCTCTGGGAAATTACACCCCTTAAAAGAGACATTTCAGTTTCTTTTTAAACAGACATCACAGGGTTAAAAAAGACAATAGATTAGGCCAGTTCTCCCACATATAGAGTAATCGAACAGTGGGTACGCTGGGAAAAATAAAGGGAAAAAGCAGGCATAGTATTGCAGCACTTTTTAAAGATCCTATCCAGCAAAGGGTGTAAGCATATGCTTAAAGTTGAGCCCTGCACATGAGTAATTACACTAAAGCATCTTGTTTGAATTTCCATAGGTGAGCCAACCCAGCGACACTAGAGTAGGAGTCAGGCCAGTTTCCTGGTGCTAAAACACAGTGCATTATTGACATGTTTTGCAGGATTGTGACCACCTCTGTTCTGTTCCTTTTTAATATAGCAGGTGTTAATATATCAGGTGCTTCAAATTGTACCTCTAAAATATTCATTTTCCTGAATGTTACATTTCTAGTCATATTATTTAAATGTATCAGGAAAGCTTCAGCTAAATCTTTTAATCCCATTTGATCTACAAACAGAGCTGCAACATGACAGGTTGGATTAATGCATTTGGCATTTGTGAAATTATAAACCTCACACACCAAACAGACAGCAACTGCTGCTGCTCTTTCCCTTCTGCTTTTGTAACACCAGGCTAAACTAAAATAAACCCTTTCCCTACATCTACATTTGATTGAAAGATAGACATGCAGGAAAGGGTGAAGTATCCTAAGTGATGGGCTCAGTGGGATATTGAATATATGTCTACGCTTTGATGCTTCTGGGTTTCGTTTTCTGCTCCTGAGTAGAATTAATTCTGTTCCCCACAGGAGTCGATTTGGTATTCTACATAAAACCCCCCCTTTTATTGTTTTAAATCCAACTTTCAGGGAAAGGCAAGAGGTCAAGAGGAGACAGAAGGAATGAAAGGTGGAGAGGGGACCTTTTACAACCCAAATGCCGTTAAGACCCTTTTTAATATACTAAGCTCCATTTTGTCTGTCTTGGTTTCAAAAAAAGACGAGAGCTCTTTTAAAGGGGCCCCTGAATCCTCATTTCCAATTCCAAGTTCTCCCTGACAACCCTTTACCTTGTGTTCTTGACAGTTACACAACTGACAGCATTACTTTTCCCCTTGTGCTCCACAGCGAGAGCCAGAAATGAGATAGCTAGCTCCCCACAGGACCTGATCCAACGTCCCTGAAGCCAACGGGGAAAGCCCCCCTTGGCTCTGACCCCACGTTCCTGCGCCGGCCGCAGTGAAGTGGGTGAGATCTCCTCAAGAGCCCCGAACCAACAAAACGCTGCCCAGGCTTCCAGAGATGCTCATCAGCATTCAGAGCAGCTGCCTCCATAGCGTGGAGGACACTTCAAAGAGTGTAAAAGCAAAAGTCCACACAGAACAAAACAATGAAAGGGAACAAAATAGGCAGTCGCAGGTAGGGAGGAAGAAAAGGGCAATGCTATAACCCGGAGGGCTTTGTCTGAAAGTTTGCTTCCTGACAGCCTGTGCTCAGCTCACAACATGACATTGCTCCAGATTTTTCAGTGGTCTGAATGCTGAGCCGATGGTCAGCTACGTAATACAAATATCCAGGTTTCCAGACACAGCAAAACCATTCCTCATCCATTACACAAAACCTAAGTTGACCACACTGACACGTAGCTACTCTGGAGGTGTATGCATGTGGTGTGAAGGCATGTTTCACACACCTGTCCATTTTCTTACCAACATCGTTCCGACAGACATGCCCCTGACCAACCTGAAGCACCCAGGGCTTGTGCCAGAAAGGTGCTGAACCCCTTGGCCCCAGTACAATGCCCTTGCCCAACTCCACATCAATGGATCCACGGCGGATACGTTCCCCACCCTTCAAAAGCCAGGGCAGAGGGGCCCAAAGAGCAATGCCATGCCCAGGACCTCAAATCTGGGCCAGGCTCTTATCTCCTGAGAAGACCAGCTGTTAGTTCAAAAGTATAGAAGTGAAGTTTGAGAACTAAGGACCCGAATATAACCAATATTTATCTTTGGCTGAGTTTGCAGATAGCTTGACATAAAACCTATGACCTGTACCAAATTCAAACTGTGCCTTTCCTTTGAAATCTACTGTTCTGTTGAAATTTCATCAGAAAAGCCCTCCTTTGGAGGCGGATAAATCCTCCTTCAGAAGCAGGGCAGAAACCCCGTGGAGAGGCAGCAGGTCTATACAGGACCCAGCATCACACAGGCATTGACTGATTGACCCTTCCTACCCCAGTGGGGATGTACCTATGGCCGTGGCAGTCAGGGATGCTCATGTTGGGCCCAAATTTGTTTAATCCTGAGGCCTTGGATAGCTTCAATGCAGTCCTACTTATAGCCTGCAATGTGCGAATGACTCTCTGGTATTCTGGCACTAATAGTGTCAAATGGCATTAATTAAAACAAATCGCTTATAAGACAGGCTGGATTCATCAACAATAAGTGAGGAGATATTTTTCTTTTTTTTTTTTTTTTAGAATTTTAATGAATAAACAGCAATTCCTATTCATTATTTATCTACTTCTGAATTTTAATGAATAGTTCCCAGCGCTCATTAACAAATCTCTGTATTTATGGAAAACTGGCACTTCATAAATATCAAATTGTGCTATTTTATGTGCTGGTTTTATATAAATATAGAAATTCTGTAATTATCACTCGAACTGATCATTAAAATTCAAAAGCAGATAAATAAGCCCAAGCTTTCTGCCTTATTATTCAGATAAAACATCTTTCTTTTCTAAACAGTTCCCTGTCCCCCCACGTGTCGCACCCTTTCCTCGGGGTGGCACGTAGCCACCGCTCGTGTTGCAGGTAGTGCCCTTCTGCTGTGTTATCTGGGGTTTCTGCTCTGTGCCAGCCGCGAGGGACTCTTGTTGGCGTGCACCGGCTTTCTCCCAGCCTCGTTTCTCTAGGTCACAAGATTCCTGGTTGGCATTCTCATTCTACACTGATCCGTCCTTTTTTCCCCTGACATTATTATTGACTTTTTTATTATCACAGCATAAACCATTAGCCATTTTATGCAAGTCCGTGTGTTGAATGAAATCCACATCACACAAGTCCGTGTGTTGAATGAAATCCACATCAAGTCCATAAAATCAAATTCCAACTTGCCGTGCGATGTAAGCGTATAGAGCTGCCTTTGTTAGAAACAGCTGGGAGGAAAACCCATCTGATCCGATCCAAACCAAAGTAAACCAATGCAATCCGCTCTTCGTCTGATCACACTCCTCTTTGGAGCACAGAACAAGTCGTATCCTGACCTCAGTTGTGTAAGCGGAAAGCTGAAGCAACACTGCTGCTGTCCAAGAAGCTGTCCCAGGTTTATATCATTTCATTTCAGATTAGCGCTTGTTCCAGCATCAATTATTCATGTGAAGAAAAAAAGAGTACTAACGTTAAAGTAACACTTGAACGACACACTGGTAACCTGCACTTCAGCTGGCTGCACTACAAGCCTTTCAAAACCAAATCCATAGGATAAGCCGAACACTTTCTAGATGTACGGTGGTACTCCCATTCCACAGGACAAGGAGCTAAGGTGATGAAGAAGGTAAGAGATGTGTCCAGGGTCACAGAGGGGTTCTGGCTCAGAGGCAGTAAGGCAGCGCCTACTCAAGGGGAAAAGCACACAAGTATTTAAAAGGCGGACAAAACTGTGACTCTTACAAAAGAAAATGTATATGAACCTAAAAACTCAGGGGATTCTGCAGGTAGATATATTATCAGGGCAGTGCAGCAGTGCAGCAGTCGTGTTGTGTTAAAGGTTATTCTCTTAAATATCAGACCAATGAAAGCAATTGCATTTAAGGTCAGGAAAATTTGTATGTTCCCTGATTGCATCAAGCCATGAAACCAAAGGCTGCTCAGGCTTCGCCTCTCTCTTTAGAGAAATCTGTGTGCAATATTTTTCCCAGGTTTTTTTAAGTTATGCAACATACTTGCCACAGTGGCTGGAGATACTTGTGACAAGTATTAAAAAAGTTAACCAAGATGTGATTAGCAAATGTAACAGCCATGTCTCCTAACATTTACTTTTAATTCTTTGTTTTTTCTCTTGTTCAAAAATCCTACCCCCCCTGGAGTTTTGCACGTCAATGCACCTGTAATGAAACAGACTTTGGATCTCAAAGACTATGGCTCCGTCTGAGCATCAGATCAGCTATCAGGTTTGCCATGGGAAAATTCCTTTCCAGTTTCCTGAGTAGGCTGAAGTGGTTCATAATAGCTCAGCCCAAAACTTCCCTTGTGCACTTACTGGTATTTATTTGTTCCTCAGCGCTAAATCAGACCAACACTGTTCCAAATTGCAGAGTCAACTGAGTCAACACTCCTTACATCACCTGTGAGAAGAAATGACACTTTTCTCCTTTTTTAATCCATTTTAACTGTAGAAGAGTGGCGTTTAGAGGAAGTGTTGAGTTTGATGTCTGAGTTTAAGTCTAGCTTTCCCGTAGCTCTTGACATTAAGGAGCACAGGTGGTACACTAGCACGTCACCTCATTTCTTCCTCGTGCTTTCCTTTGCTTTACATAAGCTTTGCCTCTTCTCTTACACTGAAGCTGTAGCCATCCTGGAGCAGGAGTGTGTTTAGTCTGTTGGTATGGCACCTTGCATGATGAGGCTCCACTTCATCACTGTAGGCACAGAAATAAAGGTCAGACAAGAAGTACGATGGATTAGCTATGGCACCTCCCCGTAGCCATTAAAGGCAGGCTGCAGAACCAGCTGGCCAGTCCCTGGGAGAAATCACCGAAATCCCTGCATGCAAACCTCACCTCCCAGAATGATGCCTTTCCCGACAAGGAATGCTGCAATCAGCTGTTACCAAAGGGAAAAAATCCCAACTCTTTCTCTTACACAGTTATTTTCCCCTTGTCTCTTTACTACTTTTTAACTCCAGCTCCGCTTTTTCGGTCTGACCCTTTTTCTATTGTGCCGAGCTTCTCCACAGTGCTGGCAGCTGCTATTCAGAGAGTCTGCAAGGCAGCCGAAGGCTGAAGGTTTCATTATAGCAAAGCCCTCCTAATGTTGTGCATTGTGCATGGTTCAGCAGTGCAGTCATTAATCCTCTCCCACTGCTCTCTGCCACCCCTGGGGGAGGTTCTCCTCCAGGAGGCATATCCCCTTGGCCTGTCATGTTGAGAGCCAGAAGCTCCCGAAATATTTTTGAATTTACTGTCACAGTTGCAGCAACAGAAACATTTGACTTTTCTGTCTAAATCAATACAGGGTTTCTTCCCCCTTTTTTTTTTTTTTTTTTTTTATAAGGACATATGCCTACACAACTGCTTCACTGCCAAGCTCTTCAAAAGTGCAAGCAGAGGAAGAGATGTTGGATCATTCTGGTTGTAATTTCAGTACGTCTTTCAATTGCCCATCTACAAGCAGGTCAGCCTTGTACTTTTTGACCACATTTCCCCTCCATTCCAGGTTTGATGTTGACCTACTTTCCCATGCCATAATTCACTAATATTCCCCTCAGCATCCAGATAATAAAGTGAGAGGAAAAATCCAAATCTGACTTGCACCAAGCAATTATTTTCACGTCCATCTGTATTCGCTGTGTTAGTGCCAGGGTTTTGTTAATGCACAATAGAGGATAATGAGATCACTTTTTAATTCTCCATCTTCTTCCATCTGAAGCTCTGAAAGCACTGGGGAAAGACAAGAGCTGTCATGTTTTACCAGGGTGGTGCTTCAAACAGCAGAGTGCCTCATAGCGATTACGGTCATGTGTTTACAGGAAGGTGCAAAAAATGAGTGGATAGATAAATAAATGAATGAAAATCCTTATGGTAAACATTTGACATAGGTTCAGTAACACCTCAGGCGATTTGTCTCCCTTTACAAATACTGATCCTTTAAACTAAGTCCTCAGGTAACCCCCAGACAAAACCAGAAGCAAAGGTGGGGAGATGAATAGGTTAGTTGTGTGAGAGACAGAGGGCTTATTTTACAAATAGCCTGAGCTGTACATACGAAAACACAGCACTGAAAAACATGACACTACAGAAAATCTCTGCTTCAGGACTGTCCCTGGGAGAAGGAAGCGTAGGGCCAAACCCTCCCCTGTCACCTACCGTGTGAGCTTCATGGCATGACGTCCTCATCGGGGCAAGCTCACCCTTGTATTCACTGCTGAACTGGGGCTCTGGAAAGCTAGCTGTGCAAAACTGCTAATTCAGCTGCAAAGCCAGCCCCGGCCTCCCCTTTCTGCACCGAGAGCTGTGCCAAGGCACAGACCGGCTACCATGCCGTGAGTGGACAGGGATTGATAGGCCTGAGGGCCAGAAGAGACTATGGTGATCATCCAGTCTGACTCCAGACACACCATGCTCACCCTTATTCACTGCTGAACTGGGGCTCTGGAAAGCTAGCTGTGCAAAACTGCTAATTCAGCTGCAAAGCCAGCCCCGGCCTCCCCTTTCTGCACCGAGAGCTGTGCCAAGGCACAGACCGGCTACCATGCCGTGAGTGGACAGGGATTGATAGGCCTGAGGGCCAGAAGAGACTATGGTGATCATCCAGTCTGACTCCAGACACACCATATGCTGTAAACATTTCACAGATGTATTATATACCGCACAGGACTTCTGGAGGCTTGAACCTAACCGCTCTGTGTATCCTGGGAGTCTGCTGCCTACGAGAGGGCATCCGAACGTTTATTACACGTTGGAGCAACATAACGAAGACCTCAATATTAAACAATGATATCTGAACTATACCACACACGGAGAATGTAGTGTGCTAGTAGTTTCTTATTTTTCTGCCTTTTAGGGTTGTTATATTCCACAGCTAGCTGTCGTTTGCTCTCCCTGGTGATACACGATGCAATGTCCTCACCATCTGCTGCATGGAAATCTCTCTCCACTCCCCTTCGCAGGAGAAGATGTACATGAGGTTTTGCATGCCTGCGTGCGCGTGATTTGTCCTCTGCCTGTACCTGCAGCAGCCATTTCAAGGAAGCACATCTTGCTGTTGACAGAGGAAGCAGTGGAGTGCTGAGGTCTCATGATGAGACCCAGAGTTAGGGGGGGAAACGGGTTTGGGCTTCAAACTCCGCAAGTTTTTGCAGCAAAGACTGACTGGGACTCCAGTGCGACAAATACAAACAGGCTGAAGGACATACGGGCTACATTCCAATCCAGGGACTTAGGAGTGCACATGACCTCCTCTGTGTCAAGTCACAAACGAGGATTTTTCTAAATGATCTCAGAGTGGTCTGGCCAATACTAGAGGCCCTTGACATAGAAGCAGAAGTTTTCCAAGCTACGCTTTATTTAAAACATGATAAATTTTGGCTAATATAACCACAGCGCATTCAGAGAATCCCAAAATATGTATAATATAAGCCAGAAATAACTAGATGAACTTTCAGATCAGATGTTTTATCATATTCTTGAAATAATACTCTTGATCTACAAAAAAAGTTACTAAAGAAAACTCTGAGTAAATGTAAGTTAAGCAACTCTGTCGCCCTCAGTACAACTGGGACACCTATTTACATCAGGATTAAACTTGGTGCACACATTTTTACTGTTAGAACAACTTTTGCATTCCTGAACCTTTAGGAAATTCCCCAGAGTACAAATTCCAGGGGTAGGCAGAGAGACACTACTTCAGAAGGTTTCCTAAGCAACAAAAGAGTCAATAATACCATGCCTTATCAAAAAGCAATTATGAAAAGCAAAATTTTAGACCAAAACAGAGGATGGGGTTTTTTAAAGCAGAAGGTGTTTTTAAATTGCCAGGTTAGTAAAAATGCAATATAGCCTGCGTTTTTAATGAAAGTTAAAGTTAATTTTTCACTGGTGAACTGATTATGATGTCTTCTGACTTTTTATACACAAATATTAACTACGGGTTAATCGTATGCCATTGAATCCACTTGTAATTACAGTCTCTATAAAGGTGACCTTATGGTGCATGGTAGTTTCTGGTGTGTGTCTGCAAGCTCCACTACTGGAAGAATTTTGTTCTGGCCTCACAAATGCCTCTGAGAGTTTTAACTGACTGGACCCATTGCTGGATAACACTACACTATACAGATATTTAAAGGTTTTGGAAAAATGTTGTTTGAGTGCATGAGTAGCTGGTGGCTAACAGCAAGGAAAGAAAAATTAGGAAAGATTTACTAGAGCACATGAGTGTGATAGGCATATAGATATCTTTTAAATAGAATAAGTAGCCTCCTCCAGACATATTTAATGACAAGAGAATAAACTCAGCTCCCAAATTACGGTCCAAGTTCACAGCTAAAGTTGTTGTTTCTTACCTTTGCAGTTGGTACCCTTTCAACCACATCTAAATACAGCAAAACGGAACCTCCCAAATGCTGGGGGATGAGGAGAACCGGCTGGGGGATGAGGAGACCCATCCTCAGCTGTGTCCACAGCCACAGCTGGACTGAAGTCAATGGAGCTCTGTGGCTTTTACCAGCCTTGCTGCGTGATCATCTGAACCGACCTTCTCCCAGGGCTGGCAAATGGCTTGGCAGGGGAAGCTGTGGGCAGCTGGAAGAAATGGCCTTGGCTTCTCTACTGCACTTACTTCTAACACAACCCCTTGGTCATAATTTGAAAGTAATACAGAGCGTGGACAGGCAGCCAGCCCAAACAAAGGATGGCGAGAGATGCCCCTTGACTAGCTGGAATATTTCAAAAGAGACATTAAAAAGTGACCGTAGGAGGCAGAAACCCAAATCTCATTAACTGTGTCCACACTGTACTTGACCTGAATGGCTCTGGGGTCTTGGCACGTGACTCCCGTGCCAGCCCCCACCGGCAGCCTGCACTCAGCTTGATTTCAGCTTGACTTTTCACTGCCTGTAAATCCCTTTTGCCCCGCAGCAGAGATAGAGTTCTCTGGGAAAGTAATTTTTTCTGTCTGACATGATCGCCATGAGGGAGATCAAACAGCTGGAGACTGCGCAAGGGATGGGCCACGCCAGCGAAACCTGTTTTCAGGATACTGTAACCAGTGGATGCACCTTGGAAATGAGGTTTTCCCTCAGGAATGTAAACTGCAACCTGCCAGACTAACAGGATATATATAGGAGGCCAATAAGTAATGAGAGAAATAGGTATAAACTGGAGGCAGAGATGATCCATCACCACCAGTATATGGCTGTGCCTCAGCAGTAGTACATTTACACATCCAAAGACACATGAACTGTAATGCAAATCAAAGCAATATGGTTGCAGGATGAAGCTAACCTCAGGGAGAGTGTGAGCCTCTCCCTGTGACAGGACAGCCCCCACAATATTTTGCACATCTATTTGGAAACAGAAACCTTTATGGAAAGACCTCAGTTGTAGCTTGAGCCTTGTAACAGCCATCCCAGGCAGGTGCAGGTCTTCACTGAATTTCTGAAGTTTCCACTAGGCTGGGAGTGGATTAAGCTCGATAAATGCACAAACCTGCACAGGCTGACTGACATGGCAGGAGGTGGAATCAGGGGCTATCAGCTGCTGCTGAGTCACCTAAGCAGACAACCCTCCTCTGAAGTTTTACATGTGGCTTCATTGAGCTCACAGCTGCTTTCTCACCTTTCTTCTCAGGAGCAACTGAATAGCTCAAGAATATTGTTAAGCCGGTGCAAAGGAAAATACATCCTGCTTAACGTATGATCTTGCAGACCCAGGGTGTTTCACCATTTCTGTAAATTTGGCAATTTTGCTGTCTGGTCACATTTTCCTCCCTATCAACCTGGGCAGTGTGATTTGTTGCCCTGGAAGAAAATCACTATTATGTTAGCAGTACACAGCAGCAACAGTTCTAACATCTGACACAGCAGCAGTAAGTTCCTGACCTGACATTTAGAAGAGACTCTTTCTGACTCCTGTGTGCTTCGGAGTAAGCCCTAAAGGCCTTGTCCATGCTTTACACCAGTAGTGTTGCTTGTGATCAGCACTTGACTCTTCATCTGCTGTGGCTCCTGGGGTCTTTTTATTCTTTCCGAACATTCAGCTTACAGTCAAATGTCAGCTCCTCAAAAATAAGTGGTTGGCTTGTGGTTAAGGAATGGGAAGAAGGCGGCTCAGTTAATTCCCAGCTCAACCACAGACATCCCAAGTGAGATTGGCCAGATTGCTCAGGGTCTGGCTTATTCCAGAAGCACTAAGCTCCCCTGAACTGAGTTGCTACCTAGTGGAGTTTTTAAGCGCTTGGCATACTTGTAAATCAGGCCCTTAACGTCTCTGCTAACATCAACAGCTGCAGGGTAAGGACAATCCTACTGCCTTTCTTTCACTTTTTGTAAGCTGGAAGCTCATTAACAGGCACTCTTCTCTGAAGCGCTTGTACAGCACTGAGCACACGGAGCTCCAGTGGGTTTAACAGAGAAGCAAAAAGAGTCAAGGAGCAGAGACGCTCCCTAGGAGAGGGTCAGCAGAAGGGGGTTCTTCCACACCCCGGGAAGCTGGTCAGAATACACCAGAGGAAAAAAAAGATTATAATTCTCTCAAATGCACTTGGACGATTACACAGGCTGACTCATAGGCACATTTAATGGGTTTCTGGTGGAGTGATTGTACCTCCTCATTTGAACTGCTCAAAATGAAGGCAGAATTTTAGTCACACAGAAATTACATGAAAAGGAAAAGCCAGATGTTTTGTGAATCCCACCACTAATGAGCTACAAGTGCTGTTTTTTCCATTGTACAAGAAAATTATGAATTTTTAAACATATACAAAACAAATTGTTTGTGATTACATTAGACCTTCAAAAGAAAGTGGGAACATAAATTCAGAGATGAATAGCATAATATTGGATGCTTGCCTCACTGCTTGACTTCAATAACTTATCTCAATAAATCCCCCAGCAGAAAGCATCTTATGTACTTCAAGCCTGGAGAAGATGAGACACGAATGCTGGAGGAATTACAAGACAGAGGGGCTTTCTTGCAACAGTGAACAAGCTGAAAATTACAAGGTAATGGAAACTCAGCAGGAGGCCCCCGTACCCTGCCATTAGCTAACTCCTACAATGATTGCTGCAGAAATCACTTAGGTTATGTAAGCACTGTACACTGTTTCTGCACTTTGCATCTCTCTTCACCTAAGCACACAGACAATTTAATTAGGCAAGAGGAGATACCTGAGCAACAGGGACTTTGGCTTGCAGATGAAACAGAGCTGCCTCCCCGACCGAACAGCAGTCCTTTGTCCCACCACGACCATCTGCCTGTCTCTCCTTTGTTGCACTTCGACACCGGTTGTACAGATCGGTTTATTAAAGCCTTTACCATTTTTAAGCCAATATAGCCCCGACCTCCCCAAACCGCACTACTACCGTGACTGTGGAGCTCAGGAAAATGAAGAATTAACAGCAGGAGAGTATTAGGCTTCAGTTGCTTGAAGGGCAATTAGTGCCTGTCCCTCATGCTTCTTACCATGGTCTCATCCCATAGAAACACTTGCTATTCCAGTCTTGGATAATAAGTCAGCTTCATATAAATGTCCCTGTGCTGTGGCTCTTATTTACCAACCAGGAGGTTAATGACGGTAAGGCACTTTTCTAGTATTAAAAGGGAAGAAGAAAGCCAACCCAGCAGGTGCAATATGGCAGAGCAGAGTGGGAAGTGCACTTACAAGAAGGCACAAGAAAGTGGGCAAGAAGAAAACGCTTCCTCCAAGCCGATACGACACAGAACAAGAGGAAATCCTCTGCTGAGAAGTTGGGAACACGAAGGAGATACAGGGGAGACCATGTTAAGCTTTCCCCAGGAGCTGGGGAAGGAGGGAGCAGTAGTAATGGCTAATGGAGCGTCACTTCGTATTTAGAAAATGACACTGGTGCTGTGAGCGGACTTACAATGCCGGCGTGAGGAGGCACAGTGCCAGGATTGTGGAGCAGGGGCCTTGACTGCGGGCTCTGCACACTGCAAAAAGGCCCTTCAAGACAAGCAGCCACCAGCAGAACATCGCTGTCCCCCAAATTTTACCCCCTAAGAGCTGCTCTCTCCTACCCTCCTTTATGCTATCACATCACAAAGCCATCAGCAATCTGTCCTCAACCCTGAGGGTTAAGGGTTGTTTGGTCTCAGAAAAGCCAAGTGAATGAGATGCCCATGCCAGCCTGAATGTCCTATTTCTTATCCCTCGCTATAAAGTTTAACCCCGCAAGACCCTAGGCTCTGTGCCGCTGGCCAGGTCTGGCCCTACCTCAATTGAGTTTTAGAGACGGAGAAGACAGCTTCTCCTCCAGGGAGCACAGCGGCTACAGAGAGAGGTTTCACTCCTCATAGCAGAGAGGAAACACAAGTCACAGGAGATCAAGCCTGCAGCCTGATTTTTGATCTTAGGTGCTTAAAAGATAGGCATCTAAATCCATATTTAAGTACTTACGTGTCTCAGTGAAGTATTTTGGGGCATGACAGCAGAAAGCTTGACTCTGAGGAACTTCAAGCTAGATATGACTTGACACGTCTGATGGCTGTGATCTCGTATGCCCGCATGCGAGTCACGCCCAACCTTGCCTGATGTCCATCACAGCGTCCTCTGGAGAGAGGTCAGAATCATGCCCAGAGTGGGGCTGGTGTAAAGCATGCCTTAATGGAAACTCTTGCACTGCATGTGTAATTCTTGGCCCCGTCTCAGCTCTCAAAGAGAGGGCTGGGAGTTATTTCCTCAGAGGTAGTGCCCTACGTGGAAGCCCCTTCCACACTATCAGCATGCGCTATAACCATCAGTAACTCCGTTGATATACACTGCTTGCATTTAAACTCAACCCTCCTCCAGCATTTTCTAATCAATACTATGCCAGGATTTCTGAAATACCTTGGCATTTTCCAGTAACTATGACAGAAAATGCGAGATATATTGCAAATGCCACTGAAGCCACTGGTGACATTTATTCCTGTGCCGGGCTTCAAATTCATTGGGACAGATTGTGTTCTGAGCTGGAGGAGGGATGGATTTCACCCTCTGTGTCTCAGAGATGCTTTCATGGTGGTGACTGTTACATCCCTGGTATGAAATACGCAATTATAAAACCCTGTCTCTCACTCTATTCTAAAATAATAGTTTCTCTAAAATCAGTAAGATACTGGGTGTTAACTGTTAAATATTCTTGTCTTTCTTCTGTATCCAGAGGACAAGAAGTTTAGAAGCATTGGTACTCTGTGTGTGAAAGTGAATCTCTGATCCCAGAACGTGCTTTGGTTTTTATGGGTTTCATTTCAGGAGTTGGTTGAATTTTTAACTCAAATCAATAAAATGCATGGGTGCATTTACACATTCATCCAGCTTCCCTGGACATGTTAGAAGATTACCAAGCTTGCCTGATTCTAATTAAAAACAGACCAGTGGGCAATCAATTTAACTTGTACCAACTTGTAATTACAACGTTTGCTCTACAGCTCTACAAATAAAGGTGGCGAGGGAGGAGCGGCTTCTGTGGGATTTTTGTGGTGCTGCCCTGAAGAACCTCAGAGCAAAACGTTTGTGATAAGTTTTAGCGTGAGAACTGCATTGTTTTAAAATTGTCTCAATGTTACTTCATACAACAATAAAATGGAAGATGTGGGAAAGTAAATTCTCTATGAATCGCCACTTATTCCACTCCTCCCGCTGCCTGACCAGGCTACTTACATGATGAGCTGACTTCTCTGTTTGTCAGTCTGGCTGCTCATTTACCTGTGGTAGGTGTTTCTATGGGCCAATGCCTCATTACTGCTGCTGCTTGACCATTCGAAGGTAGAGTTTTATCCTCTTCTGCCTTTCCTCTTTCTCCATCACTATTCGGGCTGTAATGAGGACAAGAAATACGATCAAGTTCTTCAGTTCCATAACCACCCTTCCCTTCTGAACTGATTTTTTATTAAAAGGATTCCTGAAGAGTTATTCTGCTGCTGTTCGACCAGTACCTCAACTTGCACAGTCTGTGCCTGATTTAACCCAACAGACTGTTTTCTTCCCCGTCTTGGCACTTTGTACAGCCAAGGAGTACTTGCAGCCTCAGCACAGCATTATGGCAAGACAATGTTTCCTGTGCAATGGAGACAAGCTAAAGTGCTTCCTTTTCCCTGTCACCACACGACATTAAATTCCATACCCCACCCCCAGCAGTAGAAATCCATTGACAATTTCTCCTAATTCAAGCTCTGTCAATTAAATGACAGCAAATAAATGACAACTTCAATGGCACTCCATAACTAAAATGACTCTGCAACAATTTTTGCTTTATTGCTCACTTGTGTCATATCAAGTATCACACAATTCTGAAAAACATCCCCAGAAGAAGGGAAAAAAAAAGAAATAATGGAGGAAGGAAGCAAAACTAGTGAAAGAAGAGACCAGAATCTGCTCTCTGCTTCAGGGTTTACACAGCTCATCTCTTCTCTAAGACTGGGCACAGTTCAATGCAGTGATGAGGTGACTGGTAGATGCTTAGACTGAAGCTGGTCTTTCACAGCAATTCACATTTCCATCTTTCAGTTGTAATGCCAAGACACTCAGCTATTGCCAAACACTGAGTCAACGTTGGCTTTTCAGAGAAAAAAATACACAGTTCAAACCTGCAATTTAATAATTTGAAGTACTGCATTGCCTCTGCTCCCTTGGAGATATCTGATGCATAGGAAAACCAAATTACTTACTGTTGACACTAACTTGTTTCACTGAGGATTCTTATTTGTTCTGAATGATCATCAAGCACTGGAGAGTGTTAAATGCCCACCACCAACCAGGAATTGCTTATAATGATAGTTATTTGTCATACATTCTCTCACCACTGGATGTCTGCAGGATGGATGTGGGACCAGGCAAGAAACAGAATCTCTGAATAATTTAGGTTGCAAGGGACCTTTGGAGGTCCTTAGGCCAACCTCCTGCTCAATGCTGTCCCAACTAGATCAGATTGCCAAGATGATATCTCTACCAGATATCTCCACTGGTAGAGATCCCATAACCTCTCTGGTCCTTTGCTCGTGTCTGATGACTCTTATAATGAAATTGTTTTCTTTATATCTGGAAAGGTATATCCAAAAAGGAG
>NW_008795034.1:2860232-2865880 GCF_000699145.1 Aptenodytes forsteri
GTATATCCAAAAAGGATATATATATATATATATATATATATATGGAAACGTTTCCTTATTCCTTTTCCTTCATATCACTGCAATTTCCTGCACTGAACACTGTATTTGTCACCTCTTCTCCTAACAGAGGTAAAGGGAGAATCAAGCTGTGTGGAAACCTTTGACAGCATCAGTATTTTGCAATATTCTGTAATAAGCAGGTCCTGTGCTCACATCCAGAGATGTGTTAACTCTTACCCGGATCTAAGGTCTAACTCTGAAGTTACTAAAGTTAATGAGAGCTCTCCCGTTAGCGATACCTAACATCCCTTGATGTCAGTGACAATTTGTGAATGCTCAACAACATTTTTAAATTATTAAATAAGGACTCAAGTGAAATCACTACTAGCTGGGATTTTGATGGGCTATTGTATATGCTGCAGTAACTTGCACTGTCAATCAAATTTGTGTTTTCACAAAAATAACAGGGTGAAGAAGGATCAGTGAATTTACTAGAACACCTGAAGCATGTCAGCACAAGAGACATGACACTAAAGGCTGAAGCATTGAGCTCAGCGGTCTGAAAGCAGCTCTGGCTGCTACTTTGCTTATCATTAAGTAGGAAGTTGTTCGGTTTCTCTCCCAATATTTGCTGCCGTAGACCTCAAATATAATTCTTTCTGAACAGGAAAGCACTCCACAGATGAATCAGTTCCATTCGCCAGAAAGGCAAACTGGTTTGCTTCATAATTGATTTTCCACAGACAATTGATTTAAACTTTTCAAACCCCTCATGATGGTAGGATTAGATCTGAGTCTTTACAATGTCCTGCAGTTTGCAGGGTGAGCTCTGAGCTACGTTTCTCTTTCACTGAGTTCTGCTTAATTGGACGAAGGGGACAGAGTTCAAGGGCAAGCCAACAGAAGGTGTTTCATTTAAACATAGCCCTGAAGTACCTGTAATGAGAAAGTGCGTCTCTCACTCCCATGTATAAATGACAGAAGCGATATTTCAATTCCATTTACCTCTCTTGGCTAGGTGGTTAACACAGGAACCTGATGTATTTAATCCTATAGCATTAGTTCAGGGAAATGTGTTTATTATGAGTTCCATTATAATATACTTAGCACAGTCCTTTCAAGTGATGACTAGAGGTTTATTTAGGAACTAATTCAGCACCAACTACAGTTAAAAAGAAGCTTTCACATGTCAGTGGAACCTGCATTGGATCTTTACTGGCTGTTATGGTTAAAAATAAACGGTAATAGAGCTGAGGGAAAACGATTAAACATTTTAACATGCAGCTTATTGGCATAAACAGCGTCACTTCTCCCAGGGCATTATTGTTTCCAATAAGTTTTCTTATTAGGATAGGTGGGAAATACCAAATCTCCATGGCTGGTGTGTGTATATGTTTCCTTCTGACAAAAGTTTAGTTTGGCATTCCAGAACTGGGAGTTCCCAACAGCCACTGGAAACGTTTTCACCCTTATTAGGACGGTCAAGCAGCAGCAGTAATGAGCCCTCTGCCCGTAGGGCCACCGAGCACAGCCATCCTTATTTTGTGAGGGGATAAAAAGACTAAAGTTTACCTCAATTTACAGAATATTCTATTTTTCACAGTGCCATTGAACACTCATCAGTTCTGCTGTCCTCCAGGGGAGAGTAGGTACCATCCCCACAGGCCTGGGTGCTTCCGCTGGTGGTATTTACTGGTTGGACCAGAAAGGAGTAACAGTTCACAGCAAAGATGTTTTAGAACATGTTTTAGATCAGTTAATAATGTCTGAGGTTCTCGGGCTAAGAAAAAAAAAGAGATGGGGGATTTGGTGCCTGGCAAAGCTGACAATCATGTACAGTAAACAGAGACAGTATTTATAGGCTATTTATGTTCTGAAGACCATGTACAATTTAAAATGACCGGTATTGGATGGAATTTTCTGCATATAATGAAAATTTCTTAAAAATTGTGTTGTAAACTAGCTGAGAAACATTGCTATGACAGAAACCGAGGCAGTCAGATCTCTCAGGTATATCTGCCCAGACCTACTCTACCAGGACACCGTGGAAGGGCTTTAACAACCCAATGAGGTTTTCTTGAAATAGGAAACAGAGCTAACAGCTTTTCTTTTTACAATACCCAGCACTGTGTGGATAAGATAAAGGTTCCCACTGTGTTCCTGGGGGACAGATCCCCTTCCTTAAGGCTTGCTCTCAGTGCGTTGCTCAGCAGCTTGCTGGCATGCAGACCACGGTGTGCAGGTGGTCGGGATATCGAGGAATTCTTTTTGCATGCCCCTGCCAAGGCCTGGCGTTGCCCCTGACCCCATGGTCACCAGCTCCCTGCTGCGCTCTGGGCTCTCCCCATGCTCAGCTCTGCCCCAGTCCTGGCCCAAAGGTCTCTCACAAACACCCCCAGCACACTCTGGGAAGGAGCAGTCTCCTGTCCTTCCCAAGGGTTGGACCTGACCCAGTAGTTCCCTTTTTGAAGGTAGATTATTATGGTCAAGGATGTATAAACACCCACCTACCACAAACACACATTCCTCTTTTCGTACTATCCCCTTTCCTTTCTCTGAATAACTCAACCCCGTTTCCCCCCAGGAGTTTGACCCAGAAATAAGACTTGATATTCAGAGAGGAAAAAAGCAGCAGAGGTTTCCACATAGCCCATCTTGCTTTTCCACCTGCAAACGGAGCCAGGGCTTGGTTTGTGAATGCTATCTCCCAGGGGTACTGCAGTTATCTGCCTCCAGATAAAGCTGGGATAAATTCACCAATGGTCTTTCTTACTTGACCTGTCAGCACAACGCCAAGAATTCCGCTGGCCCTGCCTGATACAAAGGGTGTCCTGTACAGTGCCACAGGAGGGGTCCCCACTTTGCAGGACGGTGGAAGCCCCGCAGCAGCTCTGCCTGGGTTTTCCACAGCCATTTTTCATCTGAACATCCTATCCTACAGTGCCCTGCAAAGGGGTGATCATCTATGACCTCGCTACAGATGGGGAAAGCAACGTGGAAGGTTTGCCTGTGCTCACCCTAAGGGAAGTTGGGGGCACGGGCAGGGCAGGACAGTGGCTCCCCCTTGTCCCTGATGTGGGGCCACAGCAAATGGTCTTGCATTTCCAGGCCCACCAGGGAACATCTGCCATTGCACGGGCGGCATCACCAGCGCTGGGTGGACAGTTGCTCAGACGGTTTCACAAGTCCAGCAGTGACCCCAAGGCATTAATTCCCACCCGCTTGGTTCACGTTCCTCCTTCCTAAAGCACAAACTGCGGTAGCCAAACGGTCCGATAATAGTGTCTGAGCCTGAGACAATCAGCTCAGGTCAAAGGCAAAGATAATTGCTATTGTCTTCCCTATCGTCATAACCGTGCTGGGAAGAAACAGGCTCCCACTGCCTCTCCTCGCCACATAAAATTGGGCTGTTTGTTTTTCTTCCCAGTGACACTATTAAGTTATTCTGAATTAATAGACAAGCCAGTCAATAGAAAGGTTACTCCTTATGGCAGGCATGCAGGACACCCAGCTGACAAGGTGGTTTTCACATTAGAACGGCAAGGTTTTTAATAGAGTGTAAATGTCTTTAATCACCCAGGCTAAACAGCACTAAGCACAAGTTCAAGGTGACTCCAACGGCTCCTATTCAAAATCTGCATTTTCATCTTCCTTAGATTAATTCATATTTTAATTGCTCATATCACTGATTGAAGTGCTAGCGAAGGGAGCACTTTCATTCCTTTGATCTCCTGCTTCCACTACACACAGGCAAGGTTGGACGTTAGGCAAACCTACAAAATTGCTCTGCTTCAGGGGAGAGCACGCAGCACAAGTGTGGAATGGCTGAAAGCACACAGCATGAGTGGCAGCAAGGCCTGGGGACAGGCTGCCTCATGTTTCTCCTGTTATCCTGTACTTTTAATTGCTTACGCCACTACCAAAACAAGAGAGACTTCGTCAATTTTATCAAAATGTGAACCGGGAAGATACTCGGAGAATCCTTTTTTTTTTGCAGTGAGCTTGCAAATTTCCACCCCAGGGTCAGAGCCCTGCACATGGCCTGTAACACAACCTGCCCCCCACCCCCCTTGCAATGGGTGGCCATGGCTCCGAGTCTCCCATCCTTCATGTGGAGCCAAACCAACTAACAAAACACCTCTTCATATACGAAGACCAATTGGTAAGCCACTGCTTCACAAAGGGGACAAACAAGAACGGCCGCGATAAATGTAGATAACATCGCAAGTAGGTTGGAGAAGGGACGGTGAGACCTTTTGTTCTTGCCACAGCACACCAGCGAGGAGCTTTCAAAGAAGCTGAAAGGAGAAAAATTCAAAGCCAGCAAAAAGAAATATTTTTATACTGTGATTAGCCTACAGCACTCATTGCCATGGGATGTTCCTGAAGGAAAAGCAAAACAGATTTGAAAAGGCATTGTAAATACATATGCCTATCATGGCTGTCTAAAGTTGATGGCTGTCAAAATGGGGGAAGCAATCTTCAAATCTTCTTTCAGTGTGGGCTCCTGTGAGGCATTTGTTCCTTGTCTGTCTGTTGGGGGTTTCAACACTTACAGTCTAAGGTATCTGCTTCTGACGCCTGTCAGAGAGGAGACCCTGAGCTAGAGCTGCTGCTGGTGCACCCAGCCTGGATGGTCCTCTATTGCTGATGAGTACTGACATCAGTAGCAGCTCATGCTGCTTAGCACAAGTACCAGCTGAACCATCAACATATTAAAAAAACCCAACATTGCATTCTTCACTCAGAAAAGCTAAGTACAACTTTTTTTCCTCCTTTTTTTTTCTGGTTGTCCAGGAGCGTAGCATCCCCGAGGGGCTTCCACTGAGGACATGAGCACACGCCTTGGCAAGTGAAGCCTGATCATTTCTGAAAAATATATTCATGGTTCAAAACCCAATGTTTCTGTGTGAACAGAGGAGGTTTTGCACAAAGCCCTGTGTGCACCAGCTATTTCTGCACATTTCAAAGCCCCAGTGAAGTTGTGGATACCAGCAAGAGCACTCTCTCAGGCTCTAGACATGGGGACTGCAGTGGGGCCACAGTCTGACCCTGCACTGGGGGTGATTCTTTTGGAGAGGAGAGAGGAGCTGCTGATGCCCCTGGGGATTACCTGTGCCAGCAGCGCCCATCCTCCTTTCAGCTGGGACGAAGGTCTTTCACACCAGCCTGTCGCCCTCCTCCCTGCCAGACCAGTTTGCCCAACTTTAGATTTGCGCTTCCTCCTTTAATTTGATTAGTGACAGCTGCTATTATCTGAGGAAATCTAAATTGCTTCTTCCTGTGCTAATGAATCACTGTACTATGTGTGTGGGGATTAGAGAACAAGATGGATTTATTAATACACTTCTAATTAAAGGGACAGTTCCACTGTTGCAGTGGCTTTCGGTGAAGGGGTTGTAGCAGGTTTTGGAGGTGGAGAGGACAGCCATGGGTTGTCACTTCTAATTACAAGCCACACTTGTACCTATATATCTCCTCAGACTGCAACTCGTGACTGGAGATACTAATTTACGTGCACGGAGCAGGGCAGCCGCATCAATGGGGATGTCACATTAAACTCTCTTGTCTGCAGGAACCAGTTCAGGTCCAGCACGGTGCTGCTGTGGCTGCACCGCCTGGTTCCGCAGACCGAAATACCTTTCAAC